>NC_134355.1:480591118-480783618 GCF_048569485.1 Anomaloglossus baeobatrachus
TGACATTAATACATGCAAAGCACATAGTGTATTTTTTAAAAAAAATATACATTCTGAGATTCTGTGTACTTAAATGAACACCCTGAGGGATATAATGGCAATCTCCCCCTTCCTTTTGGATGTTATAGTTAGAGATGAGCGAACCGGTCCCGGTTCGGCTCGAGGCCGGTTCGCCGAACGGGGGTCCCGTTCGAGTTCGGTTCGTCGAACGTTCGACGAACCGAACACGAACGTATAGGCTAGAATGGGAGGCAATCACAAACACATAAAAATGCATTATAAATGTACACAAACAGTTAATAAACATTACCATAACACTTACCGGTCCTCGCGATCCCTTCTGCACTCTGTCTCCTGCCGCTATTCCATCCGATGATCGCTGAATCCTCCCGGTGACCTGCACTGCCAGCAGAGAAGCAGGACCTATCGTGACGTCAAAATAGCCATGTGACCAGTCACGTGGCTATTATCTCATTGGCTACAGACTGGTCACATGACTATGACACGTCATGTAGGACCTGCGAGTGCATCTCTCCGGTACACGGTGCACATATGTGTATCGCCGTGTACCGGCGACATGCTCTAGCACACGGTCGACTCCCCGTTCCGTTAGGGACCGGCTGACACAGCCGGTCATTAATGGAGATCACCGTTGCCATAGCAACGCAGTTAGCGGTGACGTCACCGCTAACCGCGGCTCCGGGAGCACCGTTGCTATGGTAACGCGTCTGTCAGCGTTACCGCTAGCAGCCAGCAGTGATCACTCACGGAGTGAAGGCTGCACGCTGCTTCCCGATTGTAGTGAGCATTGTAGTTAGGATGGAGGTTCCCCAGCCCCAAGTGATGCCCTCACTACAATCGTCACTACTACTACACTAGAAAGAAAGAAGACAGAAGAGCAGGATCGTGGAGGGCTGACAGGGGTAATAAAGATGGAGTCTCTAATGTGTCTGTGTATTTATTTCTATTAAAGTATTTTTTCTCTGTGTGGTGTCTTTTTTTAACCCTTTATTGGAGATTCTTAATGGCCGGGTCAAACGTGCCTGACATTAAGAATCTCTGGCTTAATACTGGCTGGTAAAACAAAGCCAGTATTAACTCATGATTACCCAACAAGCCACCCGGCTCCAGGGCTGTTGGAAGAGTTGGATACAGCGCCAGATGATGGCGCTTCTATGAGAGCGCCATTTTCTGGGACGGCTGCGGACTGAAATCCGCAGCAGAGGCGCCCACAAACCTCGGGCTAACCTGTGCTGCGGATTCCAATCCCCAGCTGCCTAGTTGTACCCGGCTGGACACAAAAATAGGGCGAAGCCCACGTCATTTGTTTTTTAATTATTTCATGAAATAAGTGAAATAATTAAAAAAAACGGGCTTCCCTATATTTTTGGTCCCAGCCGGGTACAAATAGGCAACTGGGGGTTGGAGGCAGCCCGTGGCTGCCAGCTGTACCTGGCTAGCATACAAAAATATGGCGAAGCCCATGTCATTTTTTTGGTGGGCAAAAAACTTCTGCATACAGTCCTGGATGGAGTATGCTGAGCCTTGTAGTTCTGCAGCTGCTGTCTGCTCTTCTCCATACAGACAGACAGCAGCTGCAGAACTACAAGGCTCAGCATACTCCATCCAGGACTGTATGCAGAAGTTTTTTGCCCCCTGAAAAAATTATGTGGCTTCGCCATATTTTTGTATTCTAGCCAGGTACAGCAGGCAGGTACGGCTGCCCCCAACCCCCAGTTGCCTATTTGTACCCGGCTGGGAACCAAAAATAAAGGGAAGCCCTTTTTTTATTATTTCATGAATTTCATGAAATAATTAGAAAACAAATGACGTAGGCTTTGCCCCATTTTTGTGTCCAGCCAGGTACAACTAGGCAGCTGGGATTGGAATCCGCACCACCGGTTGGCCTGAGCTTTCTGGGCCCCACTGCTGCGAATTGCAGTCTGCAGCCACCTCAGAAAATGGCATTTTCATAGAAGCGCCATCTTCTGGCGCTGTATCCAACTCTTCCAGCACCTGCCTGCTATACCTGGCTAGCATACAAAAATATGGCGAAGCTCACGTCCTTTTTTTGTAGCTTTTTGGCAAAAAAAAAAAAAAATGCTTCCCTGGATTTTCCATTGCCAGTGAAGGTAACACCAAGCAGTGGGGGTTAGCAGCCAGTAGCTGCTTGGATTACCCTTAGCTAGCAATACAAAAAATGCAGTGGGAGCTAACATATATTTTTTTTAATTATTTATTTAAATAACTAAAAATAAAATGGGCTTCCCTGTATTTTGATTGCTGGACATCACAGTGCTGTAAAAATAAATCTTTAAAAAAATGACGTAGCGCTCCGCGGTATTTTTGATTCTCAGCGCAGATAAAGCAGACAGCTATGGGTTGCCACCCCCATCTGCCTGCCGTTACCTTGGTTGGCAATCAAAATACAGGGAAGCCCATTAATTTTTTCTATTTAAAAAATAGTTAAAAAAAAAAAATTACGTTGGGTCCCCCCATTTTTGATAGCCAGCTAGGGTAAAGCAGACGGCTGTAGCCTGAAAACCACAGCTGGCAGCTTTACCGTGGTTGGGGATCCAATGTGGAGGTCCCCTCAGGCTCTTTTTTATAATTATTTTATAAATATTAATAATTACACAATAAAAGTAGGGGACCCCCCAAATTGGATCACCAGCCAAGGTAAAGCGGACAGCTGTGGTCTGGTATTCTCAGGGTGGGAAGGTCCATAGTTATTGGGCCTTCACAGCCTAAAAATAGCAGGCCGCAGGCACCCCAGACGTGGCGCATCCACTAGATGCGCCAATCCTGGCGCTTCACCCCAGCTCATCCCATGCCCTGGTGCAGTGGCAAACGGGGTAATAAATCGGGTTGATACTAGCTGTAAAGTCACCTGAGATCAAGCCCAGCAGTTTGTGATGTCATGGCGTCTATTAGATACCCAACATCATAAACTGTCAGTACTAACAAAAACAAAAAATCGACAAAAGAAATTTATTTGAAAAAACAGTCCCCAAAACATTTCCTCTTTCACCAATTTATTGTAAGAAAAAAAATAAAGGGGTCCCACGACGACTCTGGACCGTCTAGAATATGGGGGGGAGACACTCAGGGAACGTATCCCCCATTTTCTAGGAGTGCGGACCCTTCATGTGAGGAGTGTGGGTGCAATGAATCTGCACTCACTCTCCCCGGGTCCACAGCAGCAGAGTCCATGTCGTAATGGTTGCTACCAAAGCTGCAATGCCCTGCTCATGAGGTAAGGGCATGCCTAATCAGGAGAACTACTGTAGAGGAAGCTCTGCTCACTGGTATATAGGTGCTCAGAGGTAATAATAGATAAAATTAGTGAGTAACCTCGGCACTCTATATCTCCCAGACTAAGTCAGTAAGTCACAACGGATAGTAATGCAAAATCACTCTTTATTGGTCCGTATTAAGAATTTTTTTTTTTCATAAGCATATATGTTTTTGTCCAAAACAAGTTACAAATGACGTTTCGGCCTGAGCCTTCGTCAGATTGGACTTATCTGCATGTAATCATGAAAAATGACAATAATCAGTATCACATAAGAGTGAGAGAACAATAACATAAACTCGAACAATGTAGAGGTACAATTGGGATGCAGCAAAAAAATTGCAACACAGCAAGAAATGAAACACATGATACAAATGTCATAATACAGTACAAGGACAATATAGTAATGACAAATATGGGGTCAGAGTAGACTTAGACAGCTCTGGTACGAAAGAGATGTCAATCATAAAGTAACATGTGCAGTAGGTGTAGAGCTACACTATGCATGGCAGAGCTAATGGGTAGACCGACCATAGAAAAAGTAGAGAAAAAGTGGAGAAAAAGTGGAGAATAAGTGGAACATAAGAGGAGAAAAAGTGGAGAAAAAGTGGAGAAAAAAGTGGAGAAAAAGTGGAGAAAAAGTGGAGAAAAAGTGGAGAAAAAGTGGAGATTAAGAGGAGAAAAAGTGGAGAAAAAAGTGGAGAAAAAGTGGAGAAAAAGTGGAGCATAAGTGGAGAAAAAGTGGAGAAAAAGTGGAGCATAAGAGGAGAAAAAGTGGAGAAAAAAGTGGAGAAAAAGTGGAGAAAAAGTGGAGCATAAGAGGAGAAAAAGTGGAGAAAAAGTGGAGAAAAAGTGGAGCATAAGAGGAGAAAAAGTGGAGAAAAAGTGGAGAAAAAGTGGAGCATAAGAGGAGAAAAAGTGGAGATTAAGAGGAGAAAAAGTGGAGAAAAAGTGGAGAAAAAGTGGAGAAAAAGTGGAGCATAAGAGGAGAAAAAGTGGAGAAAAAAGTGGAGAAAAAGTGGAGAAAAAGTGGAGAAAAAGTGGAGATTAAGAGGAGAAAAAGTGGAGCATAAGAGGAGAAAAAGTGGAGAAAAAAGTGGAGAAAAAGTGGAGAAAGTGGAGAAAAAAATGGAGAAAAAGTGGAGAAAAAGTGGAGAAAAAGTGGAGAATAAGAGGAGAAAAAGTGGAGAAAAAGTGGAGAAAAAGTGGAGAATAAGAGGAGAAAAAGTGGAGAATAAGTGGAGAGAAAAAATGGAGAAAAAGTGGAGAAAAAGTGGAGAAAAAGTGGAGCATAAGAGGAGAAAAAGTGGAGAAAAAGTGGAGAAAAAGTGGAGCATAAGAGGAGAAAAAGTGGAGAAAAAAGTGGAGAAAAAGTGGAGAAAAAGTGGAGCATAAGAGGAGAAAAAGTGGAGAAAAAGTGGAGAAAAAGTGGAGCATAAGAGGAGAAAAAGTGGAGAAAAAGTGGAGAAAAAGTGGAGAAAAAGTGGAGCATAAGAGGAGAAAAAGTGGAGAAAAAGTGGAGAAAAAAGTGGAGAAAAAGTGGAGAAAAAGTGGAGAAAAAGTGGAGATTAAGAGGAGAAAAAGTGGAGAAAAAGTGGAGAAAAAGTGGAGCATAAGAGGAGAAAAAGTGGAGAAAAAAGTGGAGAAAACGTGGAGAAAACGTGGAGAAAAAGTGGAGAAAAAGTGGAGAAAAAGTGGAGCATAAGAGGAGAAAAAGTGGAGAAAAAGTGGAGAAAAAAGTGGAGAAAAAGTGGAGAAAAAGTGGAGAAAAAGTGGAGAAAAAGTGGAGATTAAGAGGAGAAAAAGTGGAGAAAAAGTGGAGAAAAAGTGGAGCATAAGAGGAGAAAAAGTGGAGAAAAAAGTGGAGAAAACGTGGAGAAAACGTGGAGAAAAAGTGGAGAAAAAGTGGAGAAAAAGTGGAGCATAAGAGGAGAAAAAGTGGAGAAAAAAGTGGAGAAAACGTGGAGAAAAAGTAAAGAAAAAGTGGAGAAAAAGTGGAGCATAAGAGGAGAAAAAGTGGAGAAAAAAGTGGAGAAAAAGTGGAGAAAAAGTGGAGATTAAGAGGAGAAAAAGTGGAGAAAAAGTGGAGAAAAAGTGGAGCATAAGTGGAGAAAAAGTGGAGATTAAGAGGAGAAAAAGTGGAGAAAAAGTGGAGAAAAAGTGGAGCATAAGAGGAGAAAAAGTGGAGAAAAAAGTGGAGAAAACGTGGAGAAAACGTGGAGAAAAAGTGGAGAAAAAGTGGAGAAAAAGTGGAGCATAAGAGGAGAAAAAGTGGAGAAAAAAGTGGAGAAAACGTGGAGAAAAAGTAAAGAAAAAGTGGAGAAAAAGTGGAGCATAAGAGGAGAAAAAGTGGAGAAAAAAGTGGAGAAAAAGTGGAGAAAAAGTGGAGATTAAGAGGAGAAAAAGTGGAGAAAAAGTGGAGAAAAAGTGGAGCATAAGAGGAGAAAAAGTGGAGAAAAAAGTGGAGAAAACGTGGAGAAAACGTGGAGAAAAAGTGGAGAAAAAGTGGAGCATAAGAGGAGAAAAAGTGGAGAAAAAAGTGGAGAAAACGTGGAGAAAAAGTGGAGAAAAAGTGGAGAAAAAGTGGAGCATAAGAGGAGAAAAAGTGGAGAAAAAAGTGGAGAAAAAGTGGAGAAAAAGTGGAGATTAAGAGGAGAAAAAGTGGAGAAAAAGTGGAGAAAAAGTGGAGCATAAGAGGAGAAAAAGTGGAGAAAAAAGTGGAGAAAACGTGGAGAAAACGTGGAGAAAAAGTGGAGAAAAAGTGGAGAAAAAGTGGAGCATAAGAGGAGAAAAAGTGGAGAAAAAAGTGGAGAAAACGTGGAGAAAAAGTGGAGAAAAAGTGGAGAAAAAGTGGAGCATAAGAGGAGAAAAAGTGGAGATTAAGAGGAGAAAAAGTGGAGAAAAAGTGGAGAAAAAGTGGAGAAAAAGTGGAGAAAAAGTGGAGAAAAAGTGGAGCATAAGTGGAGAAAAAGTGGAGAAAAAGTGGAGCATAAGAGGAGAAAAAGTGGAGAAAAAAGTGGAGAAAAAGTGGAGAAAAAGTGGAGAAAAAGTGGAGAAAAAGTGGAGCATAAGAGGAGAAAAAGTGGAGAAAAAAGTGGAGAAAACGTGGAGAAAACGTGGAGAAAAAGTGGAGAAAAAGTGGAGAAAAAGTGGAGAAAAAGTGGAGAAAAAGTGGAGAAAAAGTGGAGCATAAGAGGAGAAAAAGTGGAGAAAAAAGTGGAGAAAAAGTGGAGAAAAAGTGGAGAAAAAGTGGAGATTAAGAGGAGAAAAAGTGGAGCATAAGAGGAGAAAAAGTGGAGAAAAAAGTGGAGAAAAAGTGGAGAAAGTGGAGAAAAAAATGGAGAAAAAGTGGAGAAAAAGTGGAGAAAAAGTGGAGAATAAGAGGAGAAAAAGTGGAGAAAAAGTGGAGAAAAAGTGGAGAATAAGAGGAGAAAAAGTGGAGAAAAAAATGGAGAAAAAGTGGAGAAAAAGTGGAGAGAAAGTGGAGAAAAAAATGGAGAAAAAGTGGAACACCCTTTGGTACCTTTCATGTGGCACTAAGGGGTGCTTAGCTTTGTATTTAGCCAAAAAAATGAAAAAAAAATGACATAGGGTTCCCCCTAGTTTTGTAGCCAGCTAGGGTAAAGCAGACTGCTGCAGCCTGCAGACCACAGCTGGCAACCTCACCTTGGCTGGTAATCCAAAACTGAGGGCACCCCACGCTGTTATTTTAAATTAAATAAATAATTAAAAAAAAAAACACGTAGGGGTCCCCAAAAATTGGATCACCAGCCAAGGTAAAGCAGACAGCTGGGGCCTGATATTCTCAGACTAGGGAGGTCCATGGTTATTGGAATCTCCCCAGCCTAAAAATAGCAGGCCGCAGCCGCCCCAGAAGTGGCGCATCCATTAGATGCGCCAATCCTGGTGCTTCGCCCCAGCTCATCCCGCGCCCTGGTGCGGTGGCAAACGGGGTAATATTTGGGGTTAATACCAGATGTGTAATGTCACCTGGCATCAAGCCCTGGGGTTGGTGAGGTCAGGCGTCTATCAGATACCCGACATCACCAACCCAGTCAGTAATAAAAAAAAAATACACGACAAACACATTTTTATTTGAAAAAACACTCCCCAAAACATTCCCTCTTTAACCAATTTATTAGATTGAAAAACAAATCCAGGTCTGGTGTAATCCAAGGGGTTGCCATGACGATGCACACTGTCCCAGTCAATGAAGAGCAGGATGTTCCCCATTGGCTGGGAGAGCAATGCAGTGACCTGAGCTAACATCAATGGGTTAGCCCAGGTCACTGCAGGGGGGTGACAAGTGCTGCTGTCAGCGAGGTACATTACCTGCGCTGATCTCCAGCACACTGACAGCCCCTGTCACTGAGGTCAATGACCGGCGCCTTCACATCAAGTATCGCGAGAGGTCCGTGACGTCACCGCCAGTGTCAGTCTCGGGTCGGAAGCGATAGGTGATGTGACAAGCGGCGGCCATGGAGGACAGTGACAGCGCTGAGGTCGGGATGGCGGGACTTCATCACCGCAGGTAAGCCGAGCGAGCGAGCGAGCGGGCGGGCGGGCGGGCGGGCGGGGGGGGGGGTGGGGGGGGGGCTGTGGATGTGTGTGTGTGTGTGTGTGTGTGTGTGTATGTATGTGTACATGCCGCGGGCAGGAGGGGGCGGAGTGAGCTGAGCGGGGAAGTGTGGGCTTCCTGCACGTAACTAAGATAAACATCGGGTTACTAACCAAAGCGCTTTGCTTGGATACCCGATGTTTATCTTGGTTACCAGCTTGTGGCAGGCTGCCAGCGATGGCTCCTGCTCACTGTAGCTGTAAAAAGCCCTGCTTTTTGCTGCTAGAACCGTTCTCGAACGTATCTAGAACTATCGAGCTTTTAGCAAAAAGCTCGAGTTCTAGTTCGATCTCGAACAGCCCAAAAATCACTCGAGCCTAGAACTGGAGAACCACGAACCACGAACCGCGCTCAACTCTAGTTATAGTCCACTCTGGTAAATAATAATAAAAAGATATTTTTCAAAAATCTCCCAAATTGGGGTATATTATCAAGGGTCTCCCATGTGTACTAGGGATTGGAGTTAATTGGTTTGTATATTGATGTATCAATGCTTTGTGATATGCTGGCTGTATATGGTCAGTGTCTGTTGTCTGTGGCCTCACTTGTATTGTGCCGCCCTGCACCTACCCTCAATAAAGATCTCACCTTTTGCACTTTGGATGTCGGTCGTATTGTTCTCTTTTTGTTTGGTTAAATAATTGCGACTTATCCTCAGTCTCCATCCAGGTCCTTACACATATTATTATGTTATTTATAATTGCAACTGGTAAATCATGGTGTGGCTGTGGTTTTCTTTGATCATTAATATTACTGTGTTTTGCACAGATTGTACCCTAGCCATGGACTACAAGGCAAAGGAGAAATGTTGGCTTGATCAGGCCAACCAGGTGTATGGTGATATGGAAAGCGGTAGGACATCTACAAGTGATCACAATCTTGAGGAGGCATTTTCCACAATTCAACAGCTTCAATTAAAAAGATCCAAAATATGGTGGAATCGCCAATTTTTACAGAGATATATCTCTAAGAAGTTCATACCCCGAGGACTAAGAGTCCGTGTTATACCCACCTTTTTTATTGATGACCAATCTTTCATTACGAGATGGGAGGAGGCGTGCAGCATGTGTTCCGCAGTCTTTATGGAGTTGTTGGTGGAATCCAACACCAAGAGCATCTCCAGTATAGACATATTATTAGATGAAGCGCAGTCTAAATTTAAAGAAATATGTCCGCCGGATCAATTAGCTGTCTTTGATTCAAGACTTGAAAAGAATCTCGATAATTGTGTCAAGAAAATCCATGACACACAAGCCAAGAAGTGGGCCCGCGATTTACGGGATTTTTCCCAAAAAACAGTTTATCTTTGGAGGCAGGCCCCCTCTGGATCGCCTAGGGCTGCTCGTTCCGCCTCCTTTTCTTCTGTGTCTTCAATCAGCGATCAGTCAGATTTAATCTCGGCCCAATCTAGTATTACCACCCGATCTGGCTTATCCATTGGCAGACCGAGAGAGAATATGACATCTGTTGTTAAAACTAATAACTACAGAACACCTGGATTCAAGTACTCCAATAAGGTGATTAATCTTAGTTCTTATACTCTCTCTCCCTCTGACATCTCTCTCTTGGAAAAGGGTCTTTCCTTTTCACCAACTGCCAGATTTGATCGCTTTTTGGCTATAAAGGACTTGCATTTATTTGCTCGCTCTTTAATTTTTAAAAGATATTTTTTTGACACTAATTTGAAAAAACTTTTTCCAACAGAGGAGGAACAAGTAGCCTTACGTGATCTTGAGGAATTGGCCATGGAACACACCATGACGGAAGGAGGTAAGATTCCTCCTTCGATACGTCCACGATCTAGGAAATTTCCTCCTCTTTCATCATGCCCAAATGTGGATTTATTTGTGCAGCTGGTCTCTAAGGAATTTGATAACATCCCGGCTGGTATCTCTCACGATAATCTTTCTTGGCAAGAACGCACAAGGTTGCGGGAGCTGCGGAGGTTACCGGGAGTGGTGCTGAAGCCTGCGGACAAGGGTGGTAACGTGGTGGTGTGGCCAAAGGATCTCTATGAGAGGGAGGCGTTTAGGCAATTGCGGGACAAGGTCTGCTATAAAAAGCTGACCTTTAACCCGCTCTCTGCCTTCACGTCCTTGCTTCAGGGGATCCTGAAAACCGCATTAGCCACTAACGTTATCACCCAGGACCTAGCTTCGGCCCTCCAGGTACCTGAGCCGACAGTTCCCACACTGTACCTTCTGCCAAAAATTCATAAAGGTATTAGCCCCCCTCCTGGTAGACCAATTGTATCTGGAAGAGGGAATTTCCTTGAACACGTAAATCGCTGGATAGATACTAAACTTCAGCCACTTGTTGAGGGGCTACCATCTTTTATCAAGGATACAGGTGATTTCCTCAGGAAAGTCGATGGACTGAGTATTGGTGATGATTCTGTGCTGGTGACGGGGGATGTGGAATCCCTCTACACCAGCATCAGACATTGTGACGGACTTCGAGCCACCAGATTTTTTCTTGAGATGACGAACTTTTCATCCGACATGGTGGCTTTCATCATGGAGTTATTGGAGTTCACTCTAACTCATAATTTTTTTGTCTTTAAGGGGTCGTTCTACCTGCAGCTCCAAGGAACAGCGATGGGGGCTTCTTTTGCCCCCTCCTATGCCAACCTGTTCCTGGGGCTGTGGGAGAGGGACCTCTTCCTGTCGGATCAGCTGCCGTCGATGGACCGTGTCCCTTTTTGGACACGGTACATCGACGACATCTTTTTGATCTGGCAGGGCACTGAGACTGAGCTCCATGACTTCATGAGGAATTTGAACTGTAACGACTGTAATATTCATATTACTTATATCCACCATGCTCAGTCCGTCGATTTTCTTGACGTCATCGTCAAAAGGGATCCCAATAACATCATTCAAACGGACATATTTCGAAAAAAGACCTCAGGGAACATGTTATTACACGCGTCCTCCTCCCATCCCAGTCATATGATCCGGTCTATTCCGGTGGGCCAGTTCTTGCGATTACGCAGGATCTGCTCCACCGAACCGGATTTCGAAGAACGAGCACTGGACCTCAAACATAGATTCTATGCGAGAGGTTACAGTAAACGATGCGTGAAGAGAGCCTACAACAGAGCGAGGCATTCTTCTCGCCACTCTCTGTTGTACGCTCCCAAGAAATCTCCATCACAGGAAACCATAAGGTTCGTGACTGACTACCATGGCCAATTCTCAGCTATGAGATCATGCCTGCAGAAATTTTGGCCAGTTCTGCAGGCAGATCCCATTTTGGCCCAGATGATTTCTGAAAGACCAATGCTGAGTATCCGGAGATCTAAAAATCTCCGTGATCATCTTGTGGCAAGTCATTATGACGAGAATGTCCAGCCAACTCCATTTGGCCCTGTGGCTCCTCGTGTTGGCTGCGCACCGTGTGGTCATTGTGTGGCCTGTCCGAATGTGGACAGGACGAACACATTCACGGACTCTATGGGTATACACACCTTTTCCATCAAAAAATTCATTACGTGCACAACGTCGGCGGTCATTTATTATGCCACCTGTCCCTGCCCCAAAATATACGTTGGCTTGACAACTAGGCAATTTAAGGTGCGAGTTCGGGAACACGTCAATGGGATTATCGCAGCGGCTAGCTGCTCCGATGTCCCATCATTAAAAACTATCCCACGCCACTTTAAGCAATACCACCAATCTGATCCTAGGTTGTTACGAGTCAGGGGCATCGACCACCTTGATTCTAATATCAGGGGTGGCAAGATCAGCCAACGATTGGCTAAAATGGAGACTAGGTGGATCTGGGAACTGAAAACCCTTCATCCTCTGGGACTGAACGAGAATATTTCTTATGCCCCTTTTTTGTGAAAACCAGGGTCCTCCTAGCGTCATAACTATGTGTGGGGGGTGATCTGTGTGGTTTTATTATACATGTATATATGCTGTTTTTAATTTAGTTTTTTATTTTTAGGCGTCTTCCTCTTATCTTTCCGATATACCAGCATGATTGACATCTGAAAAACGTCTTTATCATCATGATGTGGGTACATTCCATGAAGAATTGGGACCGCAACAATCCTCAGGAATATCTGGATACGTTGACTGTGTGTGGACACTGTTTATATCTACAGAGCATTATATTTCGTGGACATCACGGGTTCTTTCATGTTTATATGACGTAATTACATCCCATGGGTATGCTTGTAGGGGATTATTTTATAGTTGCGTGATGGCACTCTTGTTGTTTTTTTCATGATGTCATGCTCTGTATGGTATCGAGTATGATAACTCTGATGCAGTGGTCTTGCATGATATCATGAAAATTGCTATATTTATGGTTCATAGTTATGGAGCATTGTATTTATTGGATGCTATGGTCACCGTCTATGTATTTATTTGTTGACATTTAGTGAGTTTCGTGATATGTATAAAGCAATTACAGGTGATGATTGTATGTGGGGGATCGACATAATGTGTTATGATGATATCCTATTCTACATGATGCTATAATTACCTTCCTTTGATATATTGATCTGTATATAAAATCATGGAATTTCCATATCCTGCGGGGATTGCATCGTGTCGCATATATTTTTGTGTCGATCCCTCGCCATATAACATTTATATATTTATTGTATATGGTCATTAAATGTCATGTTTTTTCATATGTCATACCAATGTTTGCTATGGTCCGGTTTTTTGCCATTAATTATGTGAATTATCTATCGAGTGTGGTATACACATGTTTTGGCTATATTAGATGAACCATATATACATACTATATACAGCACTTTACCTTGCTTTTGCATCCCTGTCATACACGTATACCGGGTATATGTTCCCCCCTCCCTTCCCCTTTTTCTGTATATACACACAGTATCTTTGTCCCGTATATACAAATTTCTCTATATTGGTGCTGCCTACGTATAATATGTGGTATAGTGGCGAATTTATGCGCAGGCGCCTTGGGAGCGATGGGCGTCTCCTTGCTGCCCCGCTGTCTTCCTCGTGTGACGTCCGCTCACGTGACGGCCGCGTGATGCGCACACGTGGCGGTCATGT
This sequence comes from Anomaloglossus baeobatrachus, assembly GCF_048569485.1. NCBI lineage: Eukaryota > Metazoa > Chordata > Amphibia > Anura > Aromobatidae > Anomaloglossus > Anomaloglossus baeobatrachus. Next base: position 480,604,074 of record NC_134355.1, read on the forward strand.
GACCGGAAGCGTCGGACGGGAAGTACGCGAGGCTGGCGGCGAGCGACCTTCGTTGTCCGGGTTACTGCATACGTCACCAAACTAATACTCGGCGGTAATTGGTTGACGCATTCTTTTTAAACCACGTGTCCCCTCACTTTGTACACGCCCCCTGACGAAGGCTTCTCGCCGAAACGGCCGTCGGGAAGGACGCGGACAACACCCACTGACCACCAATTTTCAGGTATAGTGTTTACCATGTGTGCGCCATGATTGGGGTATGGTCCCCCTTTATATAGGCACCTGAGCTATAATAGCGGACCCATACTATTAAGATATGGGAAAAAGTCCCCTTCTATGTAGCATACATGGTGATATAGCCCCTTTCTATTAGTATGACATGGTCATGTACAATCTATGTTATTTGTGATCACAGTCTGGTAATGAGGCTAACCGTGGCTGCTATAAAGTGAGATTTACTTAGACTGTGTATATTTCAATGATCACACCATTTCTTTGTACACTGTGGGATTCCCTTGTTAAATACCAACATACTGGTAGCAGGTGGACATCTTTGATGGTTGGGAGATGTGGGGAAATTTTTCCTCCTTTTGGGGATATCATTAAATTTGTGACATCTCTTTCTATATATCCCTCTAGCTAAGGTCTTTGACACCTAGTATGTCAGCTTTTGATTGACATTAATACATGCAAAGCACATAGTGTATTTTTTAAAAAAAATATACATTCTGAGATTCTGTGTACTTAAATGAACACCCTGAGGGATATAATGGCAATCTCCCCCTTCCTTTTGGATGTTATAGTCCACTCTGGTAAATAATAATAAAAAGATATTTTTCAAAAATCTCCCAAATTGGGGTATATTATCAAGGGTCTCCCATGTGTACTAGGGATTGGAGTTAATTGGTTTGTATATTGATGTATCAATGCTTTGTGATATGCTGGCTGTATATGGTCAGTGTCTGTTGTCTGTGGCCTCACTTGTATTGTGCCGCCCTGCACCTACCCTCAATAAAGATCTCACCTTTTGCACTTTGGATGTCGGTCGTATTGTTCTCTTTTTGTTTGGATAAGTGATATTGTGTAGATGGCATCTGCCCTATTGCATTTCAATGAAAATCATGTTTTTTATTCATTCTTAATGCACTAAAAAGCAGCAAGTCAGCGCAATATTTTTTACAGAAAAAAAATCTGAACTGTATGTCAGAAATCCCCTGACGAAGATATTTTGTATATCGAAACGCGTTGTGAGAAAGCAATTAAAATTTACTAAACTGATTAAACATTGTGGCCTCCTTAGAGCTCTGTCAGACCTTGTTTCACATTTATTGAAAAACGTAAGTAAAGCCTGCTTTACACGCTGCGATGTATCTTACGATGTGTCGGCGGGGTCACGTCGTAAGTGACGCACATCCGGCATTGTAAGTACATTGCAGTGTGTGACAGGTACGTGCGATTACGATTGAACGTTAAAACATTCATCGCATACATATCGTACCTTTCTCTAGAATTGCACGTCAGATTGTTCATTGTACCTGGGGTAGCACACATTGCAGTGTGTGACACCACGGGAACGATGAACAGATCTTACCTACGTCCTGCTGCTCCCGGCCCACAATGCGGAAGAAAGGAGGTGAGCGGGATGTCTACGTCCCGCTCAGCTCCGCCCCTCTGCTTCTATTGGCCGGCTGCCGCGTGACGTCGATGTGACACCGCACGTCCCTCCCACTCCAGGAAGTGGACGTTCGCCACCCACATCGAGGTCGTATGGAAGGGTAAGTATGTGTGACGGGGGTTAATCGTTTGTACGGCACGTTCAACAAATTGAACGTGCCACACATACGATGGGGGCGTTGCAAATTGCATACGATATCGTATGCGAAATTGCAACGTGTAAAGCAGGCTTAAGGCTGCCCAAGATTCCATGCACACTATTTTTTTTCTCTTTTAGATGTATAGCATTTGAATGGCATATATTTGAAATGAGCGTAGAACTGTTTTGCTAACCAGGACTGTACGGCTGCATCATTGTCACATCCCGGGAATCTGTAAGCAGGTTTTTGCTGTAAGCTGACAGCAGTATGATGCTGTGGCACAGACCCTAATTCCAGCAATGTGTCACTTATTGCATTGAATGGTGCAGGTTTCATAGAATGCCTTTATTCTCTGCTGTAGATGTAGCAGTGGTCAGAATGTTGACCTTTTTGTACCTCCACCCACAACACTGATTGATAGTTTCCTGTGTACACTGTGAATTGTAATAAATCTGCACTTCAGTGATGGGGTTGGGGTTACACTTAGTTTGTGATCTGGCACAAAACACCTAGTCCAGCAGTTACAATCGCCAACTGATAAAATATTGACTGCATTGAAACTACAGCAAGCTGTAAAACAAATGACAAATTCGTAAAATCAGGATCTCTGTCCCTTCTTAATGTTGATCACAGAAAAAATAGCAAAAATCTGCTGACATATTCCCTTGGAATTTTTGAGGATCCAGGAGGCAACACCACACCTGCTGTATGTTTTATTTCTGTCTATGGTAGCAGAAATGGTCAAAGTGACAGATTACTGACCTCTCAATTTAAAAGACAATTGGAATAAGACACTATGGGCTCAATTAGATTCCTTGTGAAGGGGCACATTAGTTGAAAGATGCACCAAATTCACAAAGAGTGGCACACCTTTCTCTCTCTCTCTCTCACTCTCTCTCTTTGTATATATATATATATATATATATATATATATATATATATATATATATATATTGCAATATATTATATACTGTATATTTGGTACGACTTGCTCCACTGTTCATTATGACGGCTCTACAAAGCCAATCTTGAGGAATTGGGGCCAGTGTTCAGTGTTGCTGTCAAAGCCAAGTAATGTTTGTGAAACTTATTATGAACATGCTATTATTACATTGCAATGCAGATGCGTTGGGTGAGGAGGGTGGATAATAAAACTGCACATAACCAGGAGCACGTCTGCAGGATTCTTCTGCATTAAACCATGCTCTGATACAGTCCAACACAAAGAAACAACTGCAGCTTTTACAGTACTTTCAAAATAGTTTAGTAAGCCAACATAGCCAGCAGTGCTTTATGTACTTGTTCCCAAGTCAATTCATTTTTTTCCCATGTCCTATCATTTTCCTGTATTTTTAATAGATACAGAACAACAGCATTGTTCTGGTGATCTGAGGTGAATGTAAAGAACAAGACTAGAAGGAAAATGCGGTTATACACAATATACTATGTACATAAATTTTATGACAGAGAACAGTAATATTTCCTAAAAACATCATAAGCAGTAATTGTATGATTTTAAGGCTATGTGCGCACTGGGAAATGGAATTTTCTTGAGAAAATTCCGCATGCTCTCAAAGATTACCGCACCCGCGGTAAAAAAAGTGGCAAACCGCACCCGAAAACCGCATGCGGTTTGCCGCGGTTTGCTGCGGTTTCACCGCGGTATTGTTCGCGGTATTGCCGCGGTTTTGCCGCGTGCGTGTTGGGATGTGCTTTATTGCATTCAATGCAATAAAGCACATTGGAAAAAAAAAAAAAAAAGTCATTTAATTCTGAGATAGTAGATAGATAGACAGAAGAATAGATAGAGGGATAGATAGATAGACAGACAGATAGAGGGATAGATAGAGGGATAGATAGAGGGATAGATAGAGGACAGATCGCTGCATTTCCCACGGTCGGCAGTGAGTTCACATTACCGGCCGTGGGAAATGACCGGTAATTACCTCTGCTGTCTGCTGCATTCATTCAGCGCTGTGTCTGTGACAGTCGCGGCTGGATGTAAGCAGCGCAGGACGTCGGAGCTGTGGATTATGCTGGACCTGTGGATTACGCCGGAGCTTTGGTGCGGGAGGGGTTAATAAAATGGTGAATGAGGATTGTTTGTTTTATTTAAAATAAAGGATTTTTCGGTGTCTGTGTTTTATTCACTTTACTTACGGGTTGATCATGTCAGCTGTCACATAGACGCTGCCATGATCAAGCCTGGAGTTAATGGCGGTGATCCACCACCATTAACCCCTTGTATTACCTTGCTGCTATTGCTACACGGCAGCAAGAAGAGCCGGGGACACGCCGGTGCTGCCGCATAATGCATGCGATAGTCCTGGGGCAGCTGCGGCTGATATTCTCGGCTGCGGGAGGGGGAGTGAGGCGCGGGACATTAACCCTGCCCCTCTTTCTCCCCAGCCTGAGAATACCGGGCCGCCGCTGTGTGCTTACCTCGGCTGGAAGGTAAAAATACAGCGGAGCCCACTTGTTTTGTTTTCTATATTTCCGTTTTCTTTCTATGTGTGTTCTATGTGTCTGTGTTCTATGTCTGTGATGTCTGTGTGAGTGTGATGTCTGTGTGTGTTTACTCTCTGCACGGCTTCCTCTTCCTCTAATGACATCACTTCCCTGCAAAACCACAGACAGGCGATGTACATTACCGGAGGTAAACCGCGAAATACCGCAGGGAATAACGCAGGAAAACGCAGTGAACCGCACAGAATTTGCTTCCTGCGTTATTCCCTGCAGGATTTCACGATTAACATTGGAGTCAATGGAGTGAAATCCCGCAGTGACGTGCGGAAAAGAATTGACATGCAATTGTTTTTGCTGCGGGAATCCTGCAGCAAAACATGCAGCTGTCAAATTCCGCCTAGTGCGCACAGGATTTTTTTTGCCCATAGGTTTTGCTGGTGATTCACTGCAGAGATGTTATGAACATTTTCTGCAGCGAAACATGCAGCAAAACCGCAAAAAATCCGCGGCAAAATCCGGTAAGTGCGCACATAGCCTAACACTAATTCACAGTACAAATATTGAAAAAGCATCAAGTCCTTTAAAGCAGTACTCCACAATTTTTTTTATTTCCTTTCTGGAGTGGTGTTTTAAATGCATGTCCCCTGCCTCATCTTATACTCACCTTCCGATGGTTTTTATCTTCTATCTCTGCTGCTATTGTTGGTCTCCAGCGATTTGTGACCTCACGGCAGCTCCAGTGTTTCATGGAGCGGGACGGAGGTCAAAACGCAATACGTATTTTTAAGAGCCTCGTTCTGGCTCTCAAAGACTTGTATTGAGCTTATGATGTAGCTTCTGACTTCTGGCCAGTCAGAAGTTATGGGCACAAGGTAAAGCTGTGGGTCTGGAGAGAGACAACAAATAAAGTTGAAGCTGCTGAAGAGTAAGTATAAGACCGGGAGGCAGGGAACTTATATTTAGAGCACCACTCCAGTAGTAAAATAAAATTAGAAATGCTGAAATAGTGCTTTAACCACTGCCAGGTACTTATGATAACTACATATGCGCATTGGTGACAGCTTTCAATTTATGACACGGACAACTTTAGTCATAGTCAGTTATAGAGTAGACTTCAAAGCTATCGCAGATAAAGCAGAGATTTTATCAAAACTAAACTAAAAGGTAGTATGTGACCCAGCATTAGGCTGGAGTCACACGTGTGTCTGACTTACAAAGAATTGCATTGCATTACCCGGACTGACCAGGGACTGTACTGACAGGAGCATGTCAGCTGCATAGAAATACATGAAGCTGACATGCTCTTGTCAGGAGTACTGGAGGCCGGTCCAGGCGATTTGATCCTCTTGCGTGTTGCATGCAAGTGTGACTCCAGTCTTAGAATAAGTGTCTGCATGTCTACTTTATGATACTCTCGGATGGGCAGTATATAACAGAATGGGTCATGTTTTCTTAGTATTTATAAGTAAAGATGAGCGAACCTTTGGAGGTTTGGTTTGCCTGCAGTAAACGAACCGAACCTCCACATTGTCTGAACCTTGCCCGAGGAGGTTTGAAAACAGTGATTGGCAGTACGAGTCTCAACTCACATACAGCCAGCCATAAGCAGATCACTTCCAGGAAAGGATGGGCGAGCATTTTCAAAAGGATGGGCGAGCATTTTCAATTTTTTTGGGGGGATTGCACACTACATGTGAACACGCTGTTGTTACCCCCAGTGCGAGCCATTCAAACACTGAAAGCGGCTCGCACAGGACTGAGCACCAAGCGTACCTGGGCACAGCATTTCTCGTGTGAGTTACGTTTGCACATACAGCATTCAAACTCCGAACCCGAGCCCTGAGTTTTTAAGTTGGTGTTCGATTCGAAAACCGAACCTCAGGTTCACCCATCTCTATTTATGAGACTACAATTCAGGAGACCTGTGTTCAGTCTAAACATTCCATTCCATAACACACTAAGCAAGTCTGATTTGTAGTGTGTCAGTAGTGGAGAAGTGTAATCTTCTCTGAAAAACATGTAAAAACAGAAAGGAAATAAAATTAAATAATATGGCACTCAAACGTATTGGATGAAACACAATGATAAAAGATACCTTTAATGGGTTGCACCATGTGGGGATCGCTGTGACGTGGATGCAAATACAATGATGCCTAGGTAGTATGTCTGCATGCTAGGGAATATGGCATGGCCATGCTGAACTCATTGTGCCTGCCCTTGTCAGATCGTAGACATTACTTAGTTTGAGGCCTGGCAAGTACCAGCATGGGAGACTGGCTGGGAATCCCTGCTTCCGTTGACTCATGCCATATTCACTAGCGTTCAAATACATTACCTAGGCTTCATCACATTCTCATCCATGCCACAGCGATCCCCACATTGTGCACCAGTGACAGCCAGAACCATCATCCATTGTGAGTAGTTTCGACAGTAAACCGAAACGTCATATTATTTTATTCACTTTGCACTTTGCATGGTGCGACCCATTAAAGGGATCTTTTTATTTCATCCAATATGTTTGAGTGCTGGATTCTTTAATTTAATTCTACGGAGTTGGACCCTATACTGGCACCAATCATATCCCCAGGAGTGCCGTTCTTCCATTTTTACAGAAAAGAAATGATCCAGAGTAAAAAGGACTGGATCTACTAAGAAATGTTATGGAGCAAAGAGATATATGAAAGATGACCTTCATCTTTACCACTGTGTATAAAGACTTTTATCATTATAATTCTACATTTTTGATCTGCTTTTATCCACAAGGGCAGGACTTGTAGAGTTGTTTTGAGCCGTTTTGTAGAATTTTAAAGTTCTTTATTTGATTGCTGTTTCATTTTACTACTGAGTTGAATAAAGCCATTTTCCTCATCCACATACCTCACCAACATATTAAAGCATGTCGGAAAAAAAGCAACCAATCCTAATAATTGTGCTGGAGAAATCACAGTCTTTAGATTACATTTTACAAGTATAGTTAATTAAAACCAACATGTAGATCTTCTGAAAGTATGTAGAATGAGTGAAAGCTCCAGCTAGATCAGTTCATGTTCTCAAAAGCAAATACAAATGTCACCAAGAAGACATTCGAAAATCCAGACATCACTAACATTGCATCTTATCTGGTGAACATCGATGTGCTAGAGCCAAACAGAAGCGTTAGTGAAAAATGATAATTCAGACACAGCCACACAAAGCTTCTTTTTGTCACATGATCAACAAGAATTGCTATTGCTATAGTAACAACACTATGATAAATGATCCAGTCTCAATGAAGAGCAGCAATGCACACCTCAATGTCCCCGAAGATGCCTAATTGAAGCTTTTCTCAATTTCGTGTTAAAACCTGACTGAACTTTCCAAATAGATGCATTAACTCTACGTGTTACATGCAATTGCGAACCAAGAAGCTTCTTTTTTGGTGCTAGTGAGAGCTTTGCAATCCCTTCCATCTATTTCATTGCGCATTACTATGGTGTCCAGAGGGGTTTTTTTATATTTTAATGCATTATGTGAATTCCAATGAGTTTTTATCTCTTCTTTTAGAAGCTATTCCAGCTGAGGTTAATATGGATTTATTTCAGGTCTAGTTATTTTCATATTACCATCGACTGATAATGGAGATAAATTGCTTGACTTTACAGAGCCAGCAATGAAAACCTGTTACAAAAGCAACGGCGCCTGTAATGATCCAAACAATTATTTATACTGAATTAATATGATCTTATATTTTTTACAAAAAACAATGTTTGACCTGACAATATCAGAGTTTTTTTCCCTAAAACACATAATTACTGTCACAAAAAAGAGTCATGAGTGAAAACTGTGGAAAAGGAAAGCGCAATAGGGTCTTACCCCAATATATATAGGGTGAAGCAAAGAATAATCCTACTCACCAATTCGGGTTGTGACAGTCACAACACCTATAGCAGCATGTAACACCAAGTCCCGGCAGCGGTCCCCATGAGGCAGATAACAGAGAGTAGTAGAGAATGGGTTTCACAGCCGCGCCAAAAGACTACTGAATTCTTCTCAGATTAATGTTTCTTTTATTTCATAACAGGTCAAGTCTACGCGTTTCAGGAGAACACAGCTCCCTTCTTCAGGACAAACCAGCAAAGAATCATCAAATCCAGGAGGCTACACTGACAAAGCATAGTTGTATATCTAATGACCATCATGTAATACATGGCTCTGGAGAATATAAAATGGCCACTATCTGTAATATGCCCTGAGCCATGTATCTAATGCCCACTAACTGTGATAGGACTATAGCCTAGTATCTAATGCCCACAATCTGTGATATGCTTCAAAGCAATGTACTGTATCTAAAGCTACTCATGTGTGATAACCCAAAGAGCAAAGTATTTAATGCCAATCATGTGTGATACACCCAGAGCCATGTATCTAATTCCAACAATCTGTGATATGCCCCAAAGCCGATCCATGTACCTAATGGCAATCCTGCGTGACATGCCCAGAGACATGTATTTAGTACCGATCATGTGTGATACATCTAGGCCACGTACCTAATACTGATCATTCATGACACCACCCAGAGCTATGAATCTATTACCGATTATTCATGATGCACTCAGAGCTATGTATCTATTACCGATTATTCATGATACACGCAGAGCTGTGTATCAAATACTGATCAGGAGTGATATCCCAAAGCCATATATCCCATAATGGTCATTTTTTATAAACCTAGAGCCATGACTCTAATGACAATCATGTGTGATACACCCAGAATAATCTATCCGTATCTAATACCTATCATGTGTTGTACTCCCTAGAATCATATATCTCTTACCGATTATGCGTGATACACCCAGAGCCATGTTAGTACACAGATAATGTGTAATATGCTCAGAGCCATGCACTAATGTCAATCATGTGTGATTCCCTGAGAACCAGCTATTAAATTCCCACCATGTGTGATACAACTAGAGCCAAGTATCTAATACCGATCATGTGCGATATGCCTAGAGCCATGTATCTAATGCCGATCATGTCTGATACCCCACAGGTTCATGTATCTAATGCCCATCACGCGTGATATGCCCAGTTCTATGTATCTAATACCAATCATATGTGATATGCCCAGAGCCATGCATCCAATACCGATCATGCGTAATACCCCACAGAGACATGTCTCTAATTACAAATGTGTGAAAAGTTCAGAACCAGTATCTAGTTCCCACCATCTGTGATATGTCCCAGAGCCATTTATGTAATACCGTTCATGAGCGATACCCTCCAAAGCCATGACTCTAATACCGATCATGTTTGTTATGCCCAGATCATTAATCTAATTATACCACTAATTATACTGGTAATTATACTACTGCTCTCATAGAAGTGGATGGAACTGAGGTCCTACAGTATACCACTGCTCCTATAGAGATGGCACATAGTTGTCACACATTATACCACTGCTCCCATTGAAATGGATAGAACAGTGTCACACATTACATAAATTAGGTAATCTTACACATCATGTGATACACTTCACTGAACCTTGTATGTAATCTCAGCATTTGTTACACTCTGCTTATCTAATTGCAGCACATGATACTGTCCGCCTATCTAAACCCAAAGCATGATACAGCAAGTAGTGCCAACTAAAAGAATTGGTACTGCCAGCCATCCTCTGTGACACTTTGCACATGTCAATATCTCTTTCCAGTCACCAACAAAATGGCTCCACACTGTGATCCCAAACTTCATCCTCTCTTATCCTTTTGCAAATGCCAAGGAGGGAAAGGACAAGAGAGAGGTCAGACACATGTGAGCAGATTCAGCCCACATTTTATGCAGTCATAATGCAAGCTAGTTGTACACTAAGCTTTCATGGCAATCGGAAAATATCCAAACTTTCAAAATTATTTTTCATATAATATTCCATTAGAAACAAATGATAAGATTTTTTTAAATTAAACCATCAATGCTTAACATTTTTTCAACTGCTGAATGGAAAAAAAATTGGGTGGCACCTTTCCCTTAACCCCTTCACGACCGCGGGAAGTAAAATTACGTCCTATTTTAACGTGACTTAACGACCAGGGATGTAATTTTACTGCCTAAACTTCATTTGATTGCCGTGGCCATAGCAACGGCTTTCAAATGATGTCCCCTGCTGTTTCTTACAGCAGGGGACCTTTGCTTGACCCCAGGGGGGGCGGCATCGCCACCCCCTATCGACGATCGATGTGATTGGCTGTTCAAATCTGAACCGCCAACCACATCGTTCGCACTAATTTCGGCAAAAATAATGCCCGAATTAGTGCGATACTGTTAGATCCAGCTATGAGATGCCGCAGCTGCTGCAGCATATCATAGGTGGACCTCAAACATGTCGCCCCCCAGCCCCTGCAGCACTGATTGGAGTGATCGTGCTATGACTCGCAATCGCTCCAATCAGTGTGCAGTGGGGCGGTCTGATCTGCCGGTGGCCGCCCTCCCCAGGCCTGTGCTGGCCTGCGAGCCCTCCTCCAACATGTCTGCAGCGTGCAGTGGCTGGTACTTGTGGTACCACGCCACCGCTGCTGCTGCCGCTGCTGCCGCCATAGCTGAGGTCACCGCTCCTGCTGCACGTGAGTACTGTGCTCACCTTGCAGCCCGTGCGCGCTCCCGTGGTGCCCCTGCGCACTCCCGTGATAGCCCCTGCCCGTGCCCCCCTGCGATCTGCCCCCCCGACATCCCGATCTGCTCCCCCCGCGATCTGACTGCCTCCCCCGTCATCTCTATTCTGCTTCTGCAGCTCCCTCTCCGGTCTCCCACTCTGCTCTCCCCCCTCCCCCTCTGCTCCCCCCCTCTGCTCTCACCCCCCCTCTCCCCCTCTGCTCTCCCCCCCTCTCCACCCTCTGCTCTCATCCCCCCTCTCCCCTTTCTGCTCTCCCCCTCTGCTCTCCCCCACTCTCCCCACCTCTGCTCTCCCCCGACGTCCTCTTACCTGTCTTCACCGGCCCGATCACATCTGCCTCCATCGCTGGGTCCTTCCTGGGTATTCTGCTGATCTGCCTGCTGCTCCTGTAAAGCTGTCCATCTCTCTGCCATCTGTTCCTCCTGCAGCTCTTCTGGTCAGTGATCCTCTGGGTACTGTGAGTATAACTTTTTTTTTTTTCTGTATCCCCTGTCCATTTTTACACCTCATCCTTCCGTGCGTCCCGCTGAGCGCTGATCAGGGATGCAGATAACGTATCTGCATCCCTGCTCAATTTTTGGCAGGACTTTTTTTTCCGTATCCCCGACGCTTTTTGTATCGCATCCGTCCGTGCGTCCCGCCAAGCGCTGATCAGGGATGCAGATAACGTATCTGCATCCCTGCTCAATTTATGGTGTGACATTTTTCCGTATCCGCAACGCTTTTTGTATCCCATCCATCCGTGCGTCCCGCTGAGCGCGAATCAGGGATGCACATAACGGATCTGCATCCATGGTCAATTTTTGGCGTGACTTTTTTTTTTACGTATCCCTGACGCTTTTTGTATCGCATTCGACCGTGCGTCCTGCAGCGGCCGATCAGTGCACTGCGTCTGTGCGTTTGAAAAGTCAAATGGCGCTCCTTCTCTTCTGAGCCCCGCCATTTGCCCAAACAATTACTTTCCACCACATGTGAGGTATCTACGTACTCAGGAAAAATTGCACAATACGTTTTATGGTGCATTTTTTCCTGATAGCCTTGTGAAAAAAAAGCTACCTAGTTGAAGCAACCGTTTTGTGGTAAAAAAATTTTTTTTTCTTTTCACAGCTCAACGTTATAAACTTCTGTGAAGCCCCCAGGTGTTCAAAGTGCTCACCAAACATCTAGAAAAATTATTTGAGGGCTCTAGTTTCCAAAATGGGGTCACTTTTGGGGGAGCTCCATTGTTTAGGCACCTCAGGGGGTCTTCAAACCTGACATGGCGTCCGCTAACAGGTGCAGCTAATTTTGCACTCAAAAATTCAAATGGCGCTCCTTGCCTTCCGAGCACTGCCGTGTGTCCAAACATTTGATTTCCACCACATATGAGGTATCTGCGTACTCAGGAGAAAATGCTCAATAAATTGTATTGTGCACTTTCTCTTTTCTCCCTTGTAAAAATGAAAATTTTATGGCTAAAGTAACATTTTTGTGTTAAAAAGTAAAATTTTCATTTTTTCCTTCCACATTGCTTTGGTTCCTGTGATGCACCTAAAGGGTTAATAAACTTCTTGGATGTGGTTTTGAGCAGTGTGAGGGGTGCAGTTTTTAGAATGGGGTCACTTTTGGGTATTTTCTGTCACCTCGGCATCTCAAAGTCACTTCAAATGTGATGTGGTCCCTAAAAAAAATTATTTTGTAAATTTTGTTGGAAAAATGAGAAATTGCTGATGACCTTTGACCCGTTCTAACTTCCTAACGAAAAAAAATTTTGTTTCGAAAATTGCGCTGATGTAAAGTAGACAAGTGGGAAATGTTATTTAGTAACTATTTTGTGTGACATATCTCTCAGATTTATGGGCATAAATTTTCAAAGTTTGAAAATTGCGAAATTTTCAAAATTTTCGCAAAATTTCCTAAATTTTCACAAATAAACGCAAAAAATATCAGCCTAAATTTACCACTGACATGAAGTACAATATGTCACGAAAAAACACTCTCAGAATCCCCAGGATCCGTTGAAGCGTTCCAGAATTATAACTTGTCAAAGTGACACTGGTCTGAATTGCAAAAAATGGCCCGGTCATTAGGGTGTTTTAGTGGCCGGGGGTGAAGGGGTTAAGCAGGAAAACTAGCGTAAATGAATGTCGCCACGTGACCTGTTAAATTAATCAAAAACACTAGCATATTGTACTGTAGTCTGTAACTGGAGTAACATTTCTGGAATGGCACATGGAGGCACACAGAACAAAGGAAATGCATAAAATTCATTAATTGGCATGCAACTCTGAAATAATTCAGCAATATGTACTTCAGCAAAACTGGCATAGCAAAAATTCCAAGTGCATGAAATTGCAAAAAAAAGTTCAATTGCATGATCATTATACGGGACATTTTATTCACAGTGTTTACTACATGGTAAAACTGATGTGTCCATATGATATCTCACGTCATTATGAGTTTGTAGATACCAAACATGTATATTTTCATTTTTTTCTAAGGGGTTAAAAAAATTCAGAAGTTTGTGCTAAAAAATTGAGCTTTTGTTGCATTTCCAAGACTCTTAAGACTGTTTTACACGCAACGACATTGCTAATGAGATATCGCTGGGGTCACGGAATTCGTGACGCACATCCGGCCTCGTTAGCGACGTTGTTGCGTGTGACACCTACGAGCGACTGCTAACGATCCGAAAAACAGCAAAAATCGTTGATTGTTGACACGTCGTTCATTTCCCAAATATCGTTGCTCATTTTGGATGCAGGTTGTTCGTCGTTCCTGAGGAAGCACACATCGCTACGTGTGACTCCCCAGGAACGATGAACAACAGTGTTCCTGTATCCTCCGGCAATGAGGTTGGAGTGACATTAATTCAGCTGATCTCTGCCCCTCCGCTTCTTTTGGTGGCCCGCTGTGTGTTGTCGCTGTGATGCCGCACAAACCTCCCCCTTAAAAAAGAGTTTGTTCACTGGCCACAGCGACGTCGTTAGGAAGGTATGTGCATGTGACGTGTACTAGCGATATTGTTCGCCACAGGCAGCGATCTCGCAGCGTGTAAAGCAGCCTTTAGTGTTCTCAGTTTTTGGGATTCTGGGATCAGTGATGGCATAATTTCTGCGTCTTGAGCTGATGTTTTTAACAATACTATTTTTCTGCAGATGCTACTTTTTGATCGCCTGTTATTGCATTTTAAAAAATTTTTGCGGCGACCAAAAAAAGTTATTTTGTAATTTGTAATTTTTTTTTATCTCCACGCTGTGTACTGATCAGATTAATTGATTCTATATTTTGATAGATTGGTCATTTCTAAATGTGATGATACCATATATGTGTATATTTGTTATGGTTTTTAACTTTTATTGTCAATGGAGGAATGGGGGGTGATTTGACCTTTTAGGGTTTTTTATTTTTTCATATTTTGTTAAACGTTTTTTCACTTGTTCATTTCTGCTGATCAGACAAGCATCGCTGTGATCAGCAGAAATGCTGCTTTCCTTTGAGTGTCGGCTCTCTGTCGGCTCTCACAGGAAGTTCGCCATGGTAGTGTTAGGGGTCATCAGCTGACTCCACTCTACCATGGCAACACATTGGTGCCCCATGATCATGTCATGAGGTCTTCGATGGCGGTGAGAAATGGCAGCCATTTAAATTACGCAAGAATATAGACAAAAAGACTGACAGCACTCACCAAACTGCAATGTGAACAGGTGCATAACTGAACATGACATAAAATACAAAAAAAACACAGTTTGCACTCTGTCTTTTTTTGTAATTTAAATTGTGCTGTCACATTTTGACAGCGCAATCTATGTGGCAAGCAGGCGTGAGTGGATCGCAGATCCACCCACAACTGTTAGCCCCACATGTCTGCTATTAAAATCAGCAGACATGTGTGGGGATCACTTCTGGTTCACCGCAGCAGCCGGTAATAATTACAGCAACATGACCAATGACGTACCAGTACGTCATTGGTCGTGAAGGGGTTAATGTGTAGTGACATCTGCTGGGTATCATAAGCCTTACAACTTGACATTTTTTACTGTTTTAGATGTCATGTTAAGTTTTTCTACATCATGGTCTGTCTAGTATTCATAAATAAATGTTACCAATGTTTAGCTATGCTTTTTTTTGGGGGGTTGGGGTAGAAGTTGTTTTCTAAGTACTGTTTCAGTACCAATTTTAATAAAATTATTTGATTTCTCAAGAAATTTTTAAAAAAAAAAACTTCAAGTCTACTTAGGCTTTGATCATACTAGCAGGTTTGAATGCAGGATTTTTATTAGCAAAAGCTAAAGGATGCAACAGTTATAAAAAGCTATATCTTTCACAGGTTAAATATTTACTCATATGGGTTAAAACATTACATCAAGAACTGAATATGTTGTTCTAGCTCATTGGTGATCCTATCTCTATGCCATAATTGTTTCAGATTTTTTAAGACAGGAAAACCCGCTTTAACAAACAAGTATTTAGTAACATACAGTATATATGATAAAATATTGACATTAATAGAGGGTCTATGAGGAAAAATAAGCTGACTGATTGTACCTATCAAATTATTTAAGCTTAATTTAATTGATGTTGAATGCATTTCAACGGTAACCTCCCAATTCTTCACAATACTAAGAAAAAGCTAAGAGAAAAAGTCAGTAATATGTGTTTTACCCGTGAGTGAGGAAATTTCTATTAATATTTCAGATCAAAGGAACGTGAAAGAATTAGTCAAACAGACAAAAAGGGCATCTCCAGAATGTAGATGAGTCCAGGAAACCTTCCATTAGGAGCAATTATAATAACAAATAAGGGGCAGAATGTATAAACCATGTATAAGGCCAAATTTCCATTGAAGAGATGGTATTGTCTTCTGCACTTCAGTATCGTGAAATGTAATATTTTACTAATGGGTAAGTCATACTATTCAGATATTCATGTTATTCATTAAATCATCTCAAAGAACACAAAAGATCGCCTGCATTTAAGGGGAATGATAAAAAGGGGTGTATTAATCCAAAAGGTTAGCTGAAATGTTCTAAGGATATGCCATTGAATTAACTGCGCCAGATAATTTAGATTTTTTTTCAACAAAAACAGATTTATGAAGTTTTGTTTATATATTTTTCAACTTTACTTTTTACCTCTTTTTTTGCTATTTTCATACTATGCAGTGTAAAAAATATCTGAAAACTGTCAAAAAGCAGGCTAACTGCAGTCTTGCATGACAATCTAATAAAGATAATCTGAGAATCCAGGTTAAAACATGTGAAATTTCTTTAGTTCTTGTTTATATAAACTGCATTATAACAGCAAATGTCACATCAACGCGCTTCAAGTGCAAGACCCCCTCTTTGAAATGCATTGAAGTGACATTTGCTGTTATTATGCATTTTAAATAAAAAAGAAATAAAGAAACCTTGTATGTTTTGAGCTGGATTCTCATATTATCTTTGGAAGCCATGGTGAGGCTGAATCCGGGACTCCATACTAAGGATGGATGGACATGGTGGTGAACTGGACTTTCTTTTTTCTTGCATGACAATCTACCAATTTTTGGCTCATTAGTAATGATTGTTCACCGAACACTTCTTCTGATTAATTCACTGTCCGTATCTCATGCATGCAATGCACAGAAACGTAATGACAATGTGCCAGCATATTAATCAGAAGAGACTTCTCAGATTTCACAGTGAGTAGTAGGACTAGAGCCAAGAACTATGAGTATTGCCACCAGAACTGACTCCTACAAATCTTTTTACAAAAGTCTAGTATTCACTGAAAAATTGTAGCCAATTTTTTTCTTGGTAAAAACATGTAAAGGTTCCTGGATATAACATGTAACATATTATTTTCATTTTTTATAACATGTGACTTGACCACAGAAACAATCATAGGCTGTCATGATTGCAGATATACAAACTTGGCACTCAATATCAATGTGAATAACTTGTAAGACCAGCACAAACACAGATGTTTTGGTCAAAGACCTTCATCAGTGTGCGTGCAGATGGTCCTCAGAAAGTAATGCAAGTAGGCAAACAGAGTAGCTGGGTATGAGGCGGTGTTGTAAATTGCGACATCAGGGTATGATTGAAAAGACCATGTGGGGAAGAAATCAGGACGGTCTTCAAGGCTAAAACAAAAGGACACCAATAAGGTGTGCATAACAATATATTTTTAATATTTTATGGTCAGAAATTTTTCTAATAAGGACAAGACTTAAAAAAACATTTATTCTCCTCTTACATTGACGCATGCTTTTCCATGGACGATGTAAGAATCTAGGACGATCTTCATTCAAACCACAGCTCTGCAATTTATAGCAGCTTATGTTACTGATGTGATTACTTTCCCCACCTCCACATCTTAATATGGAAAATATTCTCTTCTCTATTTGTCCAGGCATGTTTTTACATTGAACAATTGATTATACCTTTAGATAATAAATGAAATCCTACTGCAAGATAGCTAAAGAAGTCTTATTACTGCTACTCAGAAAGCAATTTATATTTCTCCTGAATGCAAGAAAACCTTGTGCATATATATATTCTGACAGAAGTGACATAGTATTGAGAAAGACCAATGCCGGAGGATACCTGAGCAATAAGAAAGATACGTGTTTACTAGTAATGAGTGAGCGCTAGAATTCTTGGGTGCTCAGTACTCGTAACGAGAAGAGATGAGCGAGCACTACCATGCTTGGGTGTTCAGTACTCGTAATGACAGTTGGACGCTCAGAAGTATAATGGAAATCAATGGGGAACTCAAGCATTTTTCCAGAGGATCTTGTGTCCCAAAATGATATGAATGAAAATAATAGCTTAGCATGCAAAAACTAGTTCCCACACATGTGCATTGATGGAAAATAAAAAAGTACTACTCTCAGATAATGTCAACACAATCCAAGTTTTTTTTATGTTTTCAAATTATTTATTCATTAAAAATATAAAAATACTGTAAAGTCCACACTTTCCTGAAACTCTTTTCCTATTGGGGAAACCCTGCAGAAATAGCAATAGGTAGTGGGATCGGTTGACTCTCTCCAGATAATTGGGATGGTAAAATGTAATGTGCATGTATTGAAATACATGTGAGGAACCAAACTCTTGTCCTGATAAATATGGGGAGACAAATTGTGGTGTAAGGTGCGCTGCTGATCAAAAAGAACTGCCAAAGGACTACAAAACATATGTATATTGAAAAAAGATAGCAAATAATGGACACTACGCTTTACGGGGACGAACTGCCCCCTTTCTCAGGTGTTCTTTGTTCTTCCACTTTTCTTGTTAAAACTCTTGTCCTGATCTCTTATTTTTTGCAGCCAAAATACAGGTTGCAGGCTTTCCTTATCATGGTCTTCAAGTTTCACCTAAGTGACACAAAAGTGACTTTTGTGCATATGTAGGAAAAGCTATCCACTTTATTAATGCAAGAAAGAAGCATGTCTGAAAAACATACAGTCATGTCAATATGCTAAGAAACTAACCTAGGAAATCATTAAACTTTATACCATACACAGAGGGTATTTATAAGAGTAGGTGATACAACTGTAATTAGGATTATGTCATCGGAGCTGAGGTGTCGTTTTTTGATTGGCCACTCTAAGATGATAAAATACTGAAGGCTCAATAGACTAAATAGATGATATAATAGACTAGCTACTAATAATGCAATAAGGAACATGAAATACTAAAGGCAAAATTTTGCTATAAGCCTGAATGAAAGGTATCATAAGTAATTACAAGCTCCTCTGGATCTTGAAAATTACAGACAATCGGCAAATTTAAGCATCATTTTTATTTTCAGCACCACAAAATTAGCTAAGTTCAACTACTTTTGCTTCTGAACCAATTTAGCTATAGAACAGTGCTTTTTCCCCAAAAACAATGATGTCATAAAAATTATTTAAAGTGGGTATCCCACTCAACAAGATATCACCTGCCAGATCACTGGGGGCCCCACCTCTGGGATTTTCACAATTCCTGAGAACAGGGCTCTGAAATTCCCAATTTGCCTTGAACAGTGAGTATGAATTCATTGTTTATAGGATGTTCAGAGAAAGCTGAGTACAGAATATCTGGCAGTCATAAAGACAATGAACACCTCTAAGTCCCAATGTGGTTAGGAGTATGATTTGAGAGAAATGAGTGTCATTCCTTTACATCCCTCTTTCATACTCTAAAATAGGTTTATGATATATTTTTTCATTGAATAAAGGTATACTACTTTACATTAATTTCATTTTTGGGTTCCATTATATTCTCTGTTCACACTAGTTTCCATTAATACATGGTGGGAAATAGATCCACATAGATCACTTTGACAGGTCTTTTATATTTCCTAATTTTTTCTCAGGAAAGAAAAGAGAAGGAGGGTATATTATTCAAGCTGCTATGGGACAATAGTAACAGCAGGTTGAAAAATATATACAGTATAAATACATATGTAAGCACAAAGTAATATAAATACATAAATAAAAATGACAGGATTATGTAAGTCACATGGTATAACAATGTGTGTTTTTTTATATTGTTGCTTTTAATTTTATATTTATGGTTTGAACATACTAAATATTTATCCTATGGAACATATCTTGGATCTGATATATTTGTTAGACATGCATATTTAATTCAACTGATCATGCATGTTTACCGCCATAAGAAAATGGGATAAATGGCTGCCAGAAACTGCAAGCTGTGGGTTATTCCACAGAAAAAAAATATCCAAATTTTAAGGCAAATTGAAAGGGACCCAACAGTGAAAAATGTACTGTGCGGAAGACTTTAACTAGTAGAGTCAGAGTGGATCAGTGTTTTTATTCTAGATGACATTATTAAAAATTAAATCTCTCACAATCTTAGTTTTCTCAGTAACACCAAGTAAAAGTTAGTTTAACAATTTGTTTGTACTTTTTTTTCAAAATGCAAGTAATGATAAAATATAATAAAGACGCTATACCCATTTGCATGTACCATCCCATCTGTAAACTAAGTTGCTTTGGTGGTCTGTAGAGAGACATGAATCAATAATGTCTTGTTCTTTGGTCACTTGATCACTGAGGCCTGTGATTGGCTGCAGTGGTTATTTGAGCAGAAAGTCATCTGAGACAAATACAGTAATATCCCTTTCTATCTCTTCCTGTCCTGTTAGGGACCAGCAGTGTAATTGAATTGTCAGGGGTTGGGAGTAGAAGAGTATCGATTTTTTTTGCTAAGTTATACTATTCCCTGAGGTTTATCATTTTAAAAAAAAACACTTTAAGGCCTCCACACCTTCATGTCTCCGGGACATGTGGTGTCTGTTTCCACGTGCATACTAATTAAAATGATTATAGAGATTTTCACACCTATGTGTTTTCACAGGGACTCATGTCCCAGTGATTCTCATAGGGACAAGTCAGTTTTTTTCCAACCACAGGAGTCAAATAAGGACATCATGCAGATGGAATCCGTGTGGCAAGTACAGGAAAATAAAAATTATATTAAAATGAATGTTTTTTATGAAAATGAAGAAAATGATCCAGCTGAGTGACCAGGTGATTTATTCAGTGCTGTTCAGACAAGGCATATGGTCGTGGTTAACGCGTTTCTGGCTTAACGCCCTTAATCATAACCATTTGGTATAAATAAATCACCTGGTCACTCAGCTGGATCGTTTTCTTAATTTTCATTGCTGTGGCCAGGGCAGGGCCGGATCCGAGTCTGAGGCGTGGTGAGGTCAGACGTGGGTGAGCTGGATTCCTTTACGAATGTTTTTTATGTATAAAAAATGTGCAAATCCTTCTGCCACTCATTCGCATTTTCATTTGAAAGTTGTAAATTCTGGGCAAGACCCTGTCTGGTGCATGGCCTATTCCAAACTGCTGTGCCAAAACACTATACATACTGTGGGGCAAATGATGCCACTGTCCTGGTGTATGCCCCTACTTTTTGGGAATGTGGAGACTCCAAGTTCTGTCTCCAAGTTGTGTGCTGTCTGTAGTTGTAGGAGTCTCAAATGAACAGGCCTACTCCTCTCCCTCATCCACCTTTTCATTTGAAAGCTGTAAATTCTGGGCCAGACCATGTCTGGTGCATGACCCATACCTCTTTGCTCTGCAAAGACACTATAGGTACTGTTGGGCAATTTATGACACTATCCTGGCTTTTGTCCCTAATTTTTGGAAATGGAGTTGGGGACTCCTAGTTGGGTGGCCTTGTTATGTGTTGCCTGCAGCAGTAGGAGTCCCAGACTGGCAGGGATGTAGCTACCTTTCACTCATCAACCTCTCTTACCATAATTAAATGTGTCTGGCAATAACCGTCTGTGAAGCTAATATTGCAGCCACCTGTGTTTCGCTGAGCAGAAAAGTAGTTTAAGCTATTGCATGAGTTATGAGGGCCCACCCAACCCACCAGACCTAAACCTGTCCCTCATCCACCTCAATATTTTTTATGTTAATAGTCAAGGAAGTTAATGGCTGTGCCACAACAGTGTGACTTCACTGTAAAACAGTTTGAGCTGTTCTCGCAGTTTTTGAGCCCCACTAAAGGTGCTGTCTATGTCTCTTTTTGTCTCCCATTTAATTCAATAGGCTTCGGATATGTTTGTTGAACCGTTTGCCAAGCTGTTCGGCAAACACAGGTGAAATTGGCGAAATTGGCGAACTCATCTCTAGTTCTCATATGTAAAATACCTTAATTTTGGTAAGATAGTTTCCACAATGGTCACACATTTTCTTCAAAAGTAAGGAACATTTCATTTCTTTATAAAAGCAAATACTCATTATTGGAAACATAAAGATCAATTAGAAACTGAATACAGAGAGGTGAAATAATTAATAACAATATAATGGTGCAAGCTGGTAGACAAATGGAATGTATTATATAAAATTAGAAATTATACCAAATTGGTAGCAGAAATTAGTAATAATAAAAGTCAATCAGAAGAATAAGAAACAAAATGAAATGAGAACACGTGCAAAGAAACTGTAATTAAAATATTAAACCACTGTACAATTAAAAAATAAAATAAAATGAATGTTGCCTTATAGGATTTATTGAGCATTTCTAGATTGTTTTTCAGCAAAGCTGTATTAATTCATTATTTTAATTAGAAATGAAGGGGTTTTTCTTATCAGTCTGCTGAATATTAAAATATTTACATTGCATATTATGTTACAATTGGATAGATTGAAACAGGCAGGGTTTTTTTTATTTTTTTGAGTACCTAAAGATCTTGTGCAGATTAATCTAATTTTAGTCCAATTGTATTGTACAGAATAGGTGAATTGTTCTGGATAAATGGTGAAAATTGAAAAATTATGCATATAATAGTTAACAAAAAAATGTCCTGATTATGACACTAATTGGTGCAAATGTTTGTCCGAGATAATAAATTTAACTCAGAACTGGATTATTATGTACATTCTTTGGACATTCAAATGATGTGAATCCATCAAAAAGTTACCCATATGGTCACCGCTTTGCTGGATTCAAAAGAACTTGTAAGGAGATAAAAATAAATAAAGTAATGAATATTCCACAGGCTCCGACCTGTATTTTTTGGTCTCACCAGAGCAGTGTTCACTTAGCCATCTTTAGTGTCTTCCAGCACCAGTCATAACTGGCATCACTGCCTTGTCAGGGCAAAAATAGGGAATACAAAGAATTTGTCCACTTAAGACTGCACCACTGACCTTTAGAGATAAGATGATCTGTGGATGTTCTGGTTTTATGGGTTCAGCAGGACTTTAGATAAAATTCTGTACTGGACCCTGATTTGACGCGTTCTTCATTGGAAATCACTGATTAGCAGTTTGGCTGTCCACCCACATGCAGGCAACCATGAACAGAACACTCCCGGGGAGGGCAGGGTTTTTTAATTTTTTTTGTACACAATACATCCAATAATGCTGATTTTACCCTGATTGTGAGCCATTTAAACACTGGCAAGCAGCTCCCACTGGGCCGAGAATAACAATGCTTGCTTGAGTGGTAAGCATACGTAAAGCACCCAAACTCCAAACTCAAATTCTAAATTTTTTGTAAAGTCTGTGTTTGGTACGAACACTGAACTGTAAAGTTTGAGTCTGCTTATCTCTAGTGATCTTACCAAAGAAGTTGAACAGAGGTACATAAAGGGACAGTTGAGGGCCAACTTTTTTTGTCATGTGTTTCTTATGCTCTGGGATGTGCCCCTAATAGCCCTTGGTAACTGCACTTAGACAGATCCTGGCAGATGACCAGATTATTCAACTTATTTAATATGCTCTATTTGTTATAATGATGATTGAACCATACATGACAACCACTTTTTACCTATTGTGTCTCCCCTATTTCCTTATAGATTGTAAGCTTGTGAGCAGGGCCCTTACTCCTCCTGTAATTGTTGAACCAGGCTACCTTGTAATGTGTTTATTGTCTGTATCTGTCTCTGCTTAATTGTAAAATGCGGAATATGGTGGTACTATATAAAATTATTCTTATCATTATTATTATGTGGAAATACTTCAAGAGCTTAAGTAATCTACCATTGATTCACAATTAATACATTCAATTCCGGTCAAATTTTCTGGCTGACTTTATACAGATTGCTAAATTGAACTTTGGGAGATCCGCTCATCACTAGTTACAGTATATAGTTACAGGCACGTTATAAAGGCTATGCAGGTTGAACTACATTATGCATATATCAACTTCTATCTAAGGAAAGACTAAGATATGTTTTTGTGATGATAGATATATTTGCACTAAAGAGATAAAAAAGTTGATACTATAAGTTAATTTACTAACATATCTCAGTATCCTTTTTTCACTCCTTTTTTAATGATCTTTCAAGCTGTAAATGAGAGAACCTTGCACTTCTTTTCCATAGATGTGGGCTTTAATTATATCCATAACAATGCAGTTTTCCAAACAAAATCATTATTGGCCTGTCTATGCATTTGTTGTCAAGATAGCGCTATCAACAAACCGCAGGGAGCATCTTTTGTTGTTCATTACACACACATTGCAAATACATTGAGACCACAATGAAGTCAAGTATTTCCAATCAATGTTGATCTCTAGCCCCCCACATATTTGCTTGCAGAGAAATATAAACAGCTTGTGTAGATAATATACATGACATTTTCATTAGAACATTTACTCGGAGTCTTACTGCACTTGGCAACACGCGGGGTTTCTATTTGAATTTCCAATTCACTTATTTGTTATGGATGTTTCGTTAAGGATGTTTTTTCCCCCTAATGTTTTCAATACAAGCCTTTATGCTCAGATGAATAGATACAAAATAAATTGCAAACATTTTTTTTGTCTAAACATAATACAATTTAAAATAACTAAGAAACTCTGCTTGCATAGATGTATATGAAATCAGCCAGCTGTCTCTAGCAGCAGGTTAGGAGGGGCTCAAGAAAAGACGTTTGCTAGTGTGTGTATAAAAAAGAAAATGCAGCAGCCATGCATTTGCCAAAGATAATGTTTATAGAATGACTAGTTTTCTATATATTGTATGATTTTATTATTTACTTTTACAATATATAGCTCTTATCCTTGGAAGATCCAAATGTTGCCATAAGACAAGGATGCATGATCGATGGAGACATCTATTGTGTCAACTATAAAACAAGAATTATATAAGTATAACTTTGATAGTTTTGAATTCTGAAATTCTCAAAGGGAAACCGCTGTTTTCAAAACTCCACATATGTTATAGTGACATGTCAGAAGTTCTGATCCATTCTGAGACCCTGTTATCAGTTGAGTTAAGGAGTAGTATACGCCACTGAAATTGATGTCTCTTAGATTCTAATAGGCTTTAATCATGCTGACCTTGGAAAGCAGTTTATGAGCTCCTAGAATTTTCATGTCCTGTTCATCTCTAACTAGTTATCTGAGTACTAAAATACTTGAATAATCGTTACTCTATTCAAGCTGGTCAAAGGCTCAGATGAGCTTGACGTGAATAACGAGCATTATGGAGAGTCATCGATGGGCCTGTTCAGATCTCCACCCACATATAGCCAGCCATAAACAGAGTGGGTTTTTTTTTTTTTTACAATAAGTCTGAGAACTATGTTTTATCCCTGGGGAAAGCCATTCAGAGATTCGAATGACTCTCCTGGGGTGTTGGCACACATCATGCAGTGAATCAAGCTTGTCTGTTGTGGTAGTTGTTTCACAGACGTAATATCGAAACACCTGTGATACTCGGCCAAGCTCTGTTAGAAATTGAGCATGCCAATGCTTGATCATATAATAAGCAGTGTCAAACACACTCGCTTCTCACTACCTCCAAACCCACCTCCATCAAAAAGCCAGAATAAGCCAATTACAGTGCCAAGCCATCATCAAGGCTCTGCTGCCCACTCAGTCCAGTGACTAGACCCCACCAACCTTATCTACTGAAATATCACTATAACATTAGCAAAAGTTTTTATGAAACTATTTTAAAACTTTAAGATAAAAAAAAGTATATAATTGTATTCGCCAGGGATGGACAAATCATTTTTGCAACCTGTGCAGCTGCATAGGGGCCCAAAAGGTAAGGAGGCATACTTTAACCTACAAAGCAACAAACAGCTAATACCATAGACAGAAATATTGGACTACAAAGGGCCCATATAATGTTCTTGTACATTGGCCCTTTTCTTTCTGTCTGCTCCTGGTATTTACTCATTAATAAAGGGGGCTTTACACGCAACGACATCACTAACGAGATGTCGTTGGGGTCATGGAATTCATTCGTTAGTGACGTCGTTGCATGTGACACGTACGAATGACCGCTAACGATCAAAAATGCTCACCTAATCGTTGATCGTTAACACGTCGTTCAAATCCCAAATATCCTTGATGATGCTGGACGCAGGTTGTCCGTCGCTCCTGAGGCAGCACACATCGCTACGTGTGACACCCCAGGAATGACGAACAACACTGTACCTGCGTCCTCCTGCAACGAGGTGAGCGTGACTTTCCTGCGGCTGCTCTCCGCGCCTCCGCTTCAATTGGACAGCTGCCGTGTGATGTTGCTGTGACACTACATGAACCGCCCCCTTAGAAAAGAGGCGGTTTGCCGGCCACAGCGACGTCGTTAGGCAGATAAGTATGTGTGACGGGTATAAGCGATATTGTGCACAACGGGCAGCGATTTGCCCGTGACGCACAAACGACAGGGGTGGGTGCTTTCACGAGCGACATCGCTAGCAATTTCGCTGCGTGTAAAGCAGCCTTAAGTCTTTCAGATTTCCTAAAGAATCTTGCTGCACTCTTCTTTATGTAGTGTTTCAAATACAGTATGACGTTGATAGGCAAGAATGGATCCGACTCTTAGGTGACATATAGCAGAATATTTCTTGTCATGGTTGTTAAATAGAAAAATATGGCAAAAAAACAGTTTTGCAGAATAGATAATTAGTTAATATTTCAATAGTGTAGATTTGAAAGAGGATGGGGTTTATATTAATCATATTCTCTGTAATGTCCCAAAAGGATATTTTGTGGTGTAAAATCTCATTATAAGGCTGGGTTCACACGAGTGTATAAAGAAACTTGGCAGTGCTTCATCCACAAAACTCGGAGGATGGTTTTCACACTCATCATCATCATCTGTGTTCAATCCGTATTTTATCAGGTTTTTTTGTTGTTATTTTTACAGCTGGCGATATTAATCATTTACAAGGCCATTTACAGTTTCCTATGTTACATAATTATAATGTATCTGTATCTGTGAATAGCCAATGAAGATATGTCTTCCATCAGTCCCATTGAAGCAATGGTCTCATACAGACTTTGAAATCCCCTATTTTGGAATCATTATTCAGACCCTAGTGATAATATATTTATCTTCTCTTATGCAAACAAGTAATGAATGTAATTACTGGGAGCAATCGTCAAACTCCTTAGGCTGCGTTCACACCTTCTGGCCACATGCCAATATTTTGCCACGATCAGAGGAGAACCTCATAAAATTGCTGAAAAACTGTACATTTTTCCATAGTTTCAGCAAAAAGATGCAACATAGTGACAATATGTTAACACAGAATACAAATTTTGTTCTATGAATATTCATCACGTCTGATCAGGAAGCTAAGACTACTGAATGGTTGACAAAATGCATCTTCTTTTTAGCAATCTTGATCCAGACGTCAAAACAAATTTTCTTTCTAGCGTTAAAATTTTCAATTGAGGGTATAGACAATAATATAATAAAAATACTGATTTTTTTATTAATAGCTAAGATAAAATTGTTTTTGTTGAAAGGATAAAACAGCATAATTTAATGTTTTGCCTTGAGTTTGCAGTAATCATTCTAGATATATTTACCCATTCTAATAGCAAGTTTGCATTTTACTTCCTTTTTTCTGTAAACATTAATAATCGTGTTAACCAATGGCCTTTACATGTGAAAACATAAAAAAAAGTTAAGCAGGATTTCTCTAGCTGGTCACCTTTAAATGATGATTTAAAGCTGGTTAACCTCACCAGATGTTACTATCCCAAAAGCTCAGCTTAGTCATGGCTTTCCGGACTGTATATTATAGAACACATGCTATTTTCTAGTTGATTTGGATTTCTAGCATTATTTTGGGAAATATATGTATTTGTGCATTTGGTTGCAGTGATAATCTATGACCTATTCAAAACAAATTATTATTACTGATGAATAAGGGGCCTAGTATGAAGAAAAAAAAACTAATTTTGCCTCTGAACTTAAAGGTTTAAAATTGACATTCAACATGAAATGAAAACCAATTTTGTGTGGGTAAAGGATTACCAAGGGAATGGTCCAGCAGATACCTTTTTAAATTAAAGTTGTATGTTTACTGTAGGATAACCACTGATAAAAACACATGAACTTTCAATATCTTAAATACTGAATAATTGACAGGAACTATATGTTAAAATAAAATACTATTTAAGCAACGGCTATGTCATAAACAAAGGTAATATAATTTAAATATACTTTCATAATAACGTGCAAAATTGTAATTTCGTATTTATAAAAAAAAGTACACAGAACAATAATAATTACATAAATATAATCATAGCAATATTACAGTAATATTGTTAGTTAATTATTTTACTGTACTGTTTAATAAATATGTGCCATCTGTTTTACAGTCTATGGCACCTATTAATATAACCCAAAGATCACAAAAATGAGGACTCTAAAGAGACCTGTGTGAATGAATCGGTGGTTGATCATGGAAACGTCTGATCCATTAAGCCTCCATGGGACTGACGATTAAGCTGAGTGCATGGTTCAGGAGGCTTTTGGCACTCCCTTTAAAGGGGTTCTACAAGAATGAGATTAATGTAGTCTCTGATATACAGTGCCTACAAGTAGTATTCAACCCCCTGCAGATTTAGCAGGTTTGATAAGATGCAAATAAGTTAGAGCCTGCAAACTTCAAACAAGAGCAGGATTTATTAACAGATGCATAAATCTTACAAACCAACAAGTTATGTTTCTCAGTTAAATTTTAATAAATTTTTAACATAAAAGTGTGGGTCAATTATTATTCAACCCCTAGGTTTAATATTTTGTGGAATAACCCTTGTTTGCAATTACAGCTAATAATCGTCTTTTATAAGACCTGATCAGGCCGGCACAGGTTTCTGGAGTTATCTTGGCCCACTCCTCCATGCAGATCTTCTCCAAGTTATCTAGGTTCTTTGGGTGTCTCATGTGGACTTTAATCTTGAGCTCCTTCCACAAGTTTTCAATTGGGTTAAGGTCAGGAGTCTGACTAGGCCACTGCAACACCTTGATTTTTTCCCTCTTTAACCAGGCCTTGGTTTTCTTGGCTGTGTGCTTTGGATCGTTGTCTTGTTGGAAGATGAAAGGACGACCCATCTTACCATCTTAAGATCCTTGATGGAGGAGCAGAGGTTCTTGGCCAAAATCTCCAGGTAGGCCATGCTATCCATCTTCCCATGGATGCGGACCAGATGGCCAGGCCCCTTGGCTGAGAAACAGCCCCACAGCATGATGCTGCCACCACCATGCTTGACTGTAGGGATGGTATTCTTGGGGTCGTATGCAGTGCCATCCAGTCTCCAAATGTCACATGTGTGGTTGGCACCAAAGATCTCGATCTTGGTCTCATCAGACCAGAGAACCTTGAACCAGTCTGTCTCAGAGTCCTCCAAGTGATCATGAGCAAACTGTAGACGAGCCTTGACATGACGCTTTGAAAGTAAAGGTACCTTACGGGCTCGTCTGGAACGGAGACCATTGCGGTGGAATACGTTACTTATGGTATTGACTGAAACCAATGTCCCCACTGCCATGAGATCTTCCCGGAGCTCCTTCCTTGTTGTCCTTGGGTTAGCCTTGACTCTTCGGACAAGCCTGGCCTCGGCACAAGTGGAAACTTTCAAAGGCTGTCCAGGCCGTGGAAGGCTAACAGTAGTTCCATAAGCCTTCCACTTCCGGATGATGCTCCCAACAGTGGAGACAGAGAGAAATTGTAGAAATCGGGTTTCTAAAGCCGCGCCAGTGATCACACCAGGACATCAGATTATGTGACTTTATTGCAGCATCGGTCTACGCGTTTCATGAGCTCTGCTCACTTCCTCAGGACCATATAAAAGACACCATCAAATCTACCATGTAAGATACAAGTGTACATTAAATAGACATAGTGACATCATAGTACCGCCCCATATAGAAAAAATGAGCGGGAAACAAAGCCTTGTGTTGAAAACATGACGCAATACAAGAGAAACATGGTGAAGATACAAAACATAATATCCGTATGAAAAACAAGTGAAACATATCTTGAAAAACATAATAAATTGAATGCAAATAAAAAATGAAAAAATGTATATGTGTAATCAACCTCATTATCTATGATCCAACCAAAAAAAATATATATATATATATGTATATATATATGTGTTTATATTTATAATTCCTCCACAAGTCGGAACGAGCCTGGAACCCATGAAGGACACTTAACACCAAATCCCAAGCAAGTATGGATATAAGCTGCAGAGGCATTAGCCCTCTCAACCAGGAGAACTGTGACAGGTTTCGCTACATGTAGCACAGCACGTCAAGATCAATCACACAATGAACGTATATATATATACTGTATTGATTAAGGCTATAGTGACCACCGACCAAGGTAATCAAAGAACCGTTGAGTGAGTGTCCATATAATTATTTAAACAAAGAAAGGTCTTAGGAACAATGTATCTTTCAAAGAAACTAGTGCACTCACTCCCCTTCTTTAGAAGGAGTGAGGGTTTACTAAAGTTCAGTACCGTGGGAAAAAATCCCCAGTGGCTGCGCAGAAAGAGCCTCAGACAAGAGGGGTGAAAAGAGTTCATACCCGTGGGAAAGTGAACCATGCGCATGCGTCAGTTACGCAGGACACCCGTGTAGAATGGGTGCAGAACAAGAAGGACAGTGATCTTAGGAATGTAATAGCTCGAAAAAACCTTATTAAGAGGATGTGCACATTCTGTGAGCGAACAACCAGAAATTAAAAAACAGAAATATTTCATTATAAACGGCAATAATTACAGAAGAACGGGACCTGATTATAAAACAATATATATCCGTTTAGTATTATTAAATTCGTGCGCTGTAGTGTCATCAAAACAGAAAGGAAAGGCGACACCAAGAAAAAAGGTCCAAGTGCCAAAAAAAACAACTCGTTATTTTGTATACACATGTAGAATATTAGGGAAAGAGACGGAAACCTACTAAACATTTTAATGAAATAAAATAAAATAAAACAATTAAAACTAATCTGAACAGGACTCCACGATTATTGTCCTAACCCACAATAGTGGAGACAGGTAGGCCCAACTCCTTGGAAAGGGTTTTGTACCCCTTGCCAGCCTTGTGACCCTCCACGATCTTGTCTCTGATGGCCTTGGAATGCTCCTTTGTCTTTCCCATGTTGACCAAGTATGAGTGCTGTTCACAAGTTTGGGGAGGGTCTTAATTAGTCAGAAAAGGCTGGAAAAAGAGATAATTAATCCAAACATGTGAAGCTCATTGTTCTTTGTGCCTGAAATACTTCTTAATACTTTAGGGGAACCAAACAGAATTCTGGTGGTTTGAGGGGTTGAATAATAAATGACCCTCTGAATAAACTTTTCACAATTTAAAAAAAAAATAAAAAAAGAAATAACATTCTTTTTTGCTGCAGTGAATTTCACACTTCCAGGCTGATCTACAGTCCAAATGTCACAATGCCAAGTTAATTCCGAATGTGTAAACCTGCTAAATCTGCAGGGGGTTGAATACTACTTGTAGGCACTGTAATTAAAACTTCAGCCCATCCTAGTCATAGATCATTATGTACTGCAGACTGAAGACGTATAGTTACCAAGAACAGTATTTTGTCTCAACTGACAAAAGCTGTATCACACATACCTCAGTCTGCAACTGGTAGCAGGACTAAAATGTGTGAAAAATGTTTTAATCCATGTTGTAATTGAGAAGATTTCTAGTTATCTACTCCTCTAACAGTCT
Organism: Anomaloglossus baeobatrachus; assembly: GCF_048569485.1. Lineage (NCBI taxonomy): Eukaryota > Metazoa > Chordata > Amphibia > Anura > Aromobatidae > Anomaloglossus > Anomaloglossus baeobatrachus. The sequence continues at coordinate 480,635,448 of NC_134355.1, forward strand.
GAAAGCTTTTAACAATGCACAGAGACTGACTGCACCCAATTAGAAAACAAATAAACATTGAGGAGGATTAATTTGGGGATAACTCCTTTTGTGCTTAGTGAGGAAGAAAGATATTTTTTTTTCACACATTAGGCTGCTAACTGAAGTATGTGTGATAAAGCCAGAGACACAGGAGTCTCAGGAGTTAGTTGTCTTCAGTGTGCAGCTCATATTGGCACGTGATTAGGACAGGCTGTATTTTCAATCATATCGAGGACACTATTTTGTCTCATTCTCAAAGAACTAATTTATCAATGATTGGAGCAAATGTGTACATGATTGGTTACCTCTTTGTTAACACTCTTGATCGATCATGGACCCAGCAATAGGACAACCAGTAATCTGGATTATGCCCTTATAATATTGATGAAGGATTACGTCTAAACTTGAGTATACCCCTTTAATTAATACTATTTGTATTTTTTAAATAATCAAGCATTGTGATTTTAAAAGTCTCAGGAATTAAATATAATATTTATTTATTTTAAAATAAACATTTGTACTGACTATGTTTTTAAACACTGACAATTTAAAGTCTTAGAATTTAAAAAAGCACCCCATTATACAGAATATTTTAGTAGAGTGGAAGAACAAGTTTTGGATGAAGTCAATAAAAGGCAATGTGTCATCAGAAAATTACTTTTTGTTTAAATTAAATGTTAATGTCAGATTTTTTTTTTTTTTTCTAATTTTTGTCTTTATTTTATTTTTCACATTATACAATGGGTAAAATAAGTATTGAACTAGTCACCGATTTTCTAAGTAAAAAAGTAAAAATATTTCTAAAGGTGCTATTGACAAGATTTTCTTATCACATGTTGGTAACAACCTATCCCATCCACATAGGTAGAGAAATCAATTCATAGATGTCCATTAATTATGAGTTGTAATGAAAAATTATGCAGGGAAGCACTGAACATATTATGAAAGAGAGGTGCAAAAAGCCATGAAAAGTTATGACACAAAATGAAACCTATCATTAACTAGTAAGCAATTCTGTCAATTACTGAAAAATAATATCAGCTTGTACAACTGATAGCCTAAAAAAAGGTGTCTTATTACAAAAGGGCCACACAAGAAACATCTCATGATGGGTAAAACCAGTGAGCTGTCTCAAGACCTTTCTAACCTTGTTATTGCAAAACACACTGATGGCATTGATCATAGAAGAATTTCTAAACTACAAAAAGTTCCAGTGAGCACTATTTGGGCTAAAATCTGTGCAAGGAAATAACATATTTTTACTTTAAACCTGCCATGACCATGTGCTCCCTCAAGATTTTAAAAAGAGTAGTGAAAAGTATTATCACAAGAGTTGTCGAAAAGCCACAAACTACCCATGAAGTGCTAGAGAAAGACGTGGAATCAGCAAGTACAATTGTTTCAAAGAAAACAACAATGTACTCAACTTCTACGACAAGTATGCATGCAAGATTCCATTGCTAAATAAAAAACATGATACTGGGAGAATATAGTCTGGCCTGATGAGACCAAAATTGAACCCTTTGGATGCAATAATACCCAACATGTTTGAAGGCCAAAAGGCACTGTATATCACTTCAAAAATACAAAGACTTTTATGAACTAAACTCATCATCCTTACAGGCATGTATAAGGTTGCTGAGTTGGGGTCAGGAGACCTGTGGCTAGTCACAACATCCGATGTAGGCAAAGAACAATAGGCGCCTACACTTTTGCTTTTCATCTACAACACCTTTTTATTTCCTTTTCATTTGCAGATTTACACTGTGGATAACATGAATAAGGACAATTTTCTTAATGTATTTGAGAGTCCCAAATTATGCTTGATCTATACATTGAGGTCTGTACTGCAAATGTGCATATGGGACCCATGCAACCAGCCTTAAGAAGCTAAATTCGTATATAGTACTTCTCTTGGAAAAATAAAATTACACATTCCATAGAGGTGTTGCATACATGTTCGGATCATATCTAATCATTTTCTGAATAACAAAAGTGAAAATTGTGATGGTTAAGTTGAATGTAGATGAAACATGTTGTTAAATTTTATATATGAAAAATGTTGCTAAAAACTGTTTTGTGTAAATTTCAAGTAATCTCTAGATCATTCACATTGCCAATCTGTGCTCCAAATGTGGATAATACTTAACACTTGCACAAGCTACTGAGATAAAAAAGCTGATTGTTATACAACTCTGGGTAAGTAATTTATACAGCATGATTACAACACTCGATCTTGTTAAACCATGTCCTCAAAAGTAAAAGTCATGTGTTTAAAATCATTCTCTGTGGAGTATCTTGGAATGATTACAACACCATTAACAAAACTTGAATTATTAATGTGTTCAGTTTTCAACTTTTTTATGACTCCATGAGATATATTATTTAACACTGCTACAAAGTACAGTATTTTGAAACTTAACATGGGAAATCACACATCAAAAATCAAGTAGACAGAAAAGATTACAATCTTTATAAATCAGAACAATCAGTTTAGTTGATTCACGCACCCCATAGGATACAATTGAAAAAGCTATTTTATACAAAAAACTACTCACCCCTTGTAGTCCAATTAGACTTAATACTGTTTTATTTACTTATTACAGACATATGCAAGTGCAAATATTTTTGTAAACCACAGACCATGTCATTTAATAACGAATATATATATTATATATATATATATATATATATATATATATATATATATATATATATATATATATACAGTACAAACCAAACGTTTGGACACACTTTCTCATTCAAAGAGGTTTCTTTATTTTTATGATGCTGAAAACTGTAGATTCACATTGAAGGCATCAAAACTATGAATTAACACATGTGGAATGAAATACTTAACAAAAAAGTGTGAAACAAATGAAAATATGTCTTATATTCTAGGTTCTAGTAGCCACCTTTTGCTTTGATTACTGCTTTGCACACTCCTGGCATTCTCTTGATGAGCTTCAAGAGGTAGTCACCGGAAATGATCTTCCAACAGTCTTGAAGGAGTTCCCAGAGATGCTTAGCACTTTTGCCTTCACTCTGCGGTCCAGCTCACCCCAAACCATCTCAATTGGGTTCAGGTCTGGCACAGATTTCCACTGGTCTAATGTCCATTACTTGTGTTCTTTAGCCCAAACAAGTCTCTTCTGCTTGTTGCCTGTCCTTAGCAGTGTTTTTTTAGCAACTATTTTACCGTGAAGACTTGCTGCACAAAGTCTCCTCTTAACAGTTGTTCTAGAGATGTGTCTTCTGCTAGAACTCTGTGTAGCATTGACCTGGTCTCTAATCTGAGCTGCTGTTAACCTGCGATTTCTGAGGATGGTGACTCGGATAAACTTATCCTCCGCAGCAGAGGTGACTCTTGGTCTTCCTTTCCTGGGGCGGTCCTCATGTGAGCCAGTTTCTTTGCAGCGTTTGATGGTTTTTGCCACTGCACTTGGAGACACTTTCAAAGTTTTCCCATTTTTTTCGGACTGACTGACCTTCATTTCTTAAAGTAATGATGGCCACTCGTTTTTCTTTACTTAGCTGCTTTTTTCTTGCTATAATACACATTCTAACAGTCTATTCAGTAGGACTATCAGCTGTGTATCCACCAGACGTCTGCACAACACAACTTATGGTCCCAACCCCATTTAAAAGGCAAGAAATCCCACTTATTAAACCTGACAGGGCACACCTGTGAAGTGAAAACCATTTCTGATGACTTACCTCTTGAAGCTCATAAAGAAAATTCCAAGAGTGTGCAAAGCAGTAATCAAAGCAAAAGGTGGCTACTTTGAAGAACCTAGAATATAAGACATATTTTCAGTTGTTTCACACTTTTTTGTTAAGTATTTCATTCCACATGTGTTAGTTCATAGTTTTGATGCCTTCAATGTGAATCTACAATTTTCAGTCATGAAAATAAAGAAGACTCTTTGAAAGATAGGGTGTGTCCAAACTTTTTGTCTGTACTATGTATATATATATATATATATATATATATATATATATATATATATATATATATATATATATATATATATATATATATGCCAGTTGCAGAGGTTGGCACTAAATCCAAGTCTCCAGCGCTGTATCAGAAGTAACTACTTATCTAATTAAAATCTAATTAAAAGTATTGGCTTGCAATTCTCATGCTATTCACCTAACATTAAAATAATGTTTTGTTCCCATACTACAGAGGTTCAAATGCACTACTTTTTGCTATTCAGTAGATTTCAGTGAATTGTTCCACTTACTTGCCAAAAAACATGATATTGTATTCATTAAATATCTGTTATTTAAAATAATTTGCTGTCATTTAACATATTTAAACATATGAAAACTGTAAATCCCTTTATATAAAAATGTTGATATGTTACACCTTAAAAGTTTTCCAAAATGGCCACTACTAAGCATGCCACTGTCTTCTAAATAGAGATGAGCGGTGTTTGAATCGAACTGTTCGCCAATCTCAAATTCGACTAACACGAAGAATTAGCTTCAAGTTCGACAGTTCGAGGTTATGTTCGATAACAGTTTGATCACCAAAAGCGTAACTGGCTTTTCACAGTAATACTGTCATTCAATGTTAATACAGTGGAACCTTGGTTAACGAGAGCAATCCATTCTGGGAGTGTGCTTGTTAACCAAGTTACTTGCTAAGCAAAGCAAGGTTTCCCATAGGAAATCATTGCAATGCAGACAAACTCGCTCCACAACTTGTTAAATGTCCCATATCCTGGTCTCCTATTGTGCTATTCCATACATGCACAAACACACACAAACAGGTATAAACACACACAAACATACACGCACACACACATATTATGCTCTCCTTACCTTCCATTCCATCGCCGGCCTCCTGGGACTTGCAGTTCGCAGGTACAGGATGTGTATCGGGTAACCAATCGACCGATGCCCCAGAGCTTCCGCTGCCAGCGCGCTGACGTCAAAGGCAGGAGCCGCTTGTGTCTGATTGGCCAACATGCTGCCTTTGAGTAGCGTCTGACAGAGGAAGTTCCTCCCTCGTCCTACACATTGTTCGCTGCTACAGAATGTGTATCGGGTAACTATCGCGACAAGGAAGGAACTTCCTCTGTCAGACACTACTCAAAGGCAGCGCGCTCCTGCCTTTGATGTCAGCGCTCTGGCAGCGGACGTTCTGGTATCAGTCACGATGGTTACCCGACACACATACTGTAGCCGCGAACTACGTGTATTGGGTAACAATCGCAATGAGGGAGGAACTTCCTCTGTCATATGCTACTGAAAGGCAGCACGCTGGCAAATCAGCGGCAAGCGGCTCCTGCTGGCAGCGGAATCTCCGGGGCATCGGTCACATGGTTACCTGATAGACATCTTGTACCGGCGAACTGCAAGTCCCAGGAAGCCGGCGATGGAACGGAAGGTAAGGTGAGCATATGTGTATGTGCGTTCGTGTTTGTTCATGTTTGTATGTGTTTGTGTTTGCCTTTCATTGTTTTCAATGGTGTTTGAAGGTGTTCGAAAGTGTTCGACGAACGTTCATCGAATGTTCAACGAACACACCCACCGTTCGACGAACCGAACTCTAACACTAGGGTGGTGGCTCATCTCTACTTCTAAACTGCTGTTCAGCACCCATTGCTTGTTGGTCTTTGTCTCTGGTAACAGAGATACTGAGATGGAATAAAGCTAGTGAGGGAAGAACCATCATCCTGAGTGTCGGCTACCCTCTAACTAATAAAAATTCATACTCTACAAGCTTATACATTGTCTCTTTTGTACCTTTGTAGGATCACATATCGGTCTTTATACAATAATGTAATAATGTTTTCGGAGAAACACTTAATTTTCTGGAACAATTTTAAGGGTTATTGAGTGATTGAGACTTACGATGTCATTCAATATGACATGTATAATCCCCTTCCCTTACCCAGTGAAATCTAGAGATGGAACTCAACATACAAAACTGCCAGTCCAGTATTTGACTGTATTCTACTGGGAACACTGATCTCTGACTGACAACCAATGAACAAGGCATGATAATCCTATATTTGTCACAGCTGAAATATGGACACAGCTAGTATAGCCACGCAAAATGATATAAGAACACTCAGCGATGCCTTAGCAGTGTGGAAAATGGTGTTATCAACTGCAAATTTCAGGAAATAATGAAGGATGCTGATAAGGGATGAATATTTCTTCACTATTCTCTCTCTCTCTCTCTCTCTCTCTCTCTATATATATATATATATATATATATATATATATATATATAAAATTTATTTGGCACTGCAAAGTGACAGGTATTAAGAACCTTGAGTAGCAAAGGAATGGTAGAACCACAGGCATAAAGATAATGGTCTCAAAAGGTGTCGCTGCGACTGGGCCCACACCTATTTCATCTGGATATGTTTGAGGACACACATTAAGCTGAAATGCATAGTGGCACAGAGACACGCTGGGTACCTGTGCCAAAATGCCCACTGCTGGCCTGTCAGATGCCTCCAGATGACATCAGCTTGCCAGTCACAGGCACATAGCAGGTATGCCATGCATGGCACAAATATCCCATTAAGGAACCCAGGATGGGGGATGCATATATTAGGATGAGAGCATATATACCAAAAAAAATAACAAAATAGGGGATATATATTTACCAGGATGGAGTACACACCAGGAAGGGGACAGGAATTGGAGACATATATAACAAGATGGTAGACATATATGCTGGAAAGGATCCCAGGATGAGGGACATACAGTATATACCACAAAGGAGCAAAGAATGGGGAATATGTATATGGCAGGAAGGGGCCCATGATGGGAGACATATAAATATATCAAAAAGACTAAATTGCACATCCAACAGGTGTGAACAGGTGCTAGCTGAAAACTCATTATAACTACAAAACACATACAGCTGCACGCTAAAATGCTAAACATGAATAAGGGAACTCTAGAATTGCATTAGTGCTACAGGAATATTTAAAAAAAGAGATATTTAGCATATGAATTGGCCAATGCATGTGAGCCCGGTCAGACATATAGATCTGGAAGAGGCCAAAGATGGGGAATATATATCAGGATGGGGCCCAGGATGGGAGACATATATACCTGGAAGGGGATTAGGATGGGGAACATTTATGCCTGGAAGTGGTCCAAGATGGAGGGTTTATATACTAGAAGGGGCTATGCATGGAGGAAAATTAGTACCGGGTAGGAGACATTATTACTAGAGTTGAGCGCGGTTCGAGGTTCGACAGTTCGCGGTTCGAGTGATTTTGGGGGTGTTCTAGATCGAACTAGAACTCGAGCTTTTTGCTAAAAGCTCAACAGTTCGAGTTACATTCGAGAACGGTTCTAGCAGCAAAAGCAGGGCTTTTTACAGCTACAATGTGCAGGGAGCCATCGCTGGCAGCCTGCCAGAAGCTGGTAACCAAGATAAACATCGGGTATCCAAGCAAAGCGCTTTGGTTAGTAACCCGATATTCACCCTGGTTACGCGTGCAGGGAGCCGACACTTCCCCGCTAGGCTCCGCCCCCTCCTGCACTCAGCATGTACACACACACACACACACTCACACTCCCCTGTCCCCAGCCATGCAGTCCCCGGCACTGACGTCCTCAGCGCCACATGGCCCCGCTAGGCTCCACCCACTTCGCACTCTGCCGCCCGCACACATGGCCCCACTAGGCTCCGCCCACCTCGCACCCGCACACATTACCCTGCTAGACTCCGCCCACCTTGCACCCCCACACATTACTTCGCTAGGCTCCGCCCACCTCACACCGCACACATAGCCCCACTAGGCTCCACTCACCTCACACTGCACACATTACCCCGCTAGGCTCCGCCCACCTTGCACCTGCACACATTACCCAGCTACGCTCCGCCCACCTCGCACCGCACACATTACCTTGCTAGGCTCCGATCACCTCGCACCCACACACATGACCTCGCTAGGCTCCGCCCACCTCGCACCGCACACATGGCCCTGCTTGGCTCCGCCCACCTCGCACCCGCACACATTACCCCGCTAGGCTCCGCCCACCTCGCACCGCACACATGGCCCTGCTTGGCTCCACCCACCTCGCACCCGCACACATAGCCCCGCTAGGCTCCGCCCACCTCGCACCACACACATTACCACGCTAGGCTCCGCCCACCTCACACCCGCACACATTACCCCGCTTCACTCCGCCCGCCTCGCACCGCACACATTACCCTGCTAGGCTCCCCCCACCTCGTACCGCACACATTACTCTACTAGGCTCTGCCCACCTCGCACCCGCACACATTACCCCGCTACGCTCCGTCCGCCTCGCTCCGCACACATTACCTCGCTAGGCTCCGCCCACCTCACACCACACACATAGCCTCGCTAGGCCCCGCCTACCTCGCACCACACACATTATCCCGCTAGGCTCCGCCCACCTCGCACCCACACACATTACCCCGCTACTCTACGCCCACCTCGCACCGCACACATTACCTCGCTAGGCTCCGCCCACCTTGCACCGCACACATGGCCTCGCTCGGCTTACTTGCGGTGATGAAGTCCTGCCCTCCCGACCTCAGCGCTGAAACTGTCCTCCATGGCTGCCACTTCACATCTGTCACTGCAGCCCGAGACTGTCACTAGCAGTGACGTCATGGGCCGCTCGCGATACTTGGCTGTGAAGGTGATTGAAGTCAGTGTGCAGTATCAGCAGTGCAGGAGATCAGCGCAGGTAATGTACCTCGCTGACAGCAGCACTTGTCATGCCCTGCAGCTTCTGATGTTAGCTCAGGTAACTGCATTGCTCTCCCAGCCAATGGGGAACATTCTGTTCTTCATTGACTGGGACAGTGTGGATGGTCATGGGAACCGCTTAGATTACAGCAGACCTGGATTTGTTTTTCTTTCTAATAAATTGATTAAAGAGGCAATGTGTTGGGCAGTGTTTTTTCAAATAAAAATGTGTTTGTTGTCTATTTTTTTTTTTTTTTTATTACTGATTGGGTTGGTGATGTCAGGTATCTGATAGACGCCTGAGCTCACCAACCCCAGGGCTTGATGCCAGGTGACATTACACATCTGGTATTAACCCCATATATTACCCCATTTGCCACCGCACCAGGGCACGGGATGAGCTGGGGCGAAGCACCAGGATTGACGCATCTAATGGATGCGCCACTTCTGGGGCGGCTGCGGCCTGCTATTTTTAGGCTGGGGAGTGTCCAATAACAGTGGACCTCCCTAGTCTGAGAATATCAGACCCCAGCTGTCTGCTTTACCTTGGCTGGTGGTCCAATTTTGGGGGGACCCCTACATATTTTTTTTTAAATTATTTATTTAATTTAAAATAACAGCATGGGGTGCCCTCAGTTTTGGATTACCAGCCAAGGTGAAGCAGCCAGCTGGGGTCTGCAGGCTGCAGCCGTCTGCTTTACCCTAGCTGGCTACAAAAATAGGGGGAATCCCACGTCATTTTATTTTTAAATTTATTAATTTATTTTGTTAAATACAAGGCTAAGCACCTCTTAGTGCCACATGAAAGGCACCAAAGGGTGCAAAATTACAAAATGCAGGAGAGTGGGACATTATGTGTCTTTCTGCCATTATAATGACAGAAAAGACTGATATGAAGTGTGCAAGCACAGGAAAATCACAGGAGCGCTCTACGCTGTGAATGGCAGTAGAAAATGGTGCTCGAGTGAACATACATGTGACCGCCTCATGTAGGTTGAAGCTATGGATCCTGGGTAAATTTATGTATTTTCCCTCCTTCAGTTTTTTGGCAGTACGCCAAAAAAACGGAAGGCACACAGATGACAAACAGATGACATACGGACCGTATACATGTCACGCTCCCAATGCCTCGGCACCGCTCCTTACCCACTGATCCGGTCGCACCTGCATGGCACCACTCCTTAACCACTGATCCAGTCCACATGTCCACCGGTCACGGCTACCGCTCCCGCTCGTGCTCTCCTGTGTCCTGTCCCCAATCTTATGTGTCTGACTCATGCTTCTGTATAGGGTTGGGCCACGCCCACTCACCTGGTCTTATGGGCCCAGCACTGCTGCAGCAGCATATGACATGAGGCTGTGCTAGGTATATAAGACTGGCCTTGCCATGTGGGCAGGGCCTGATCAATGTGTCTTGTAAGCCTTGTCTTGAAAGCTAGGTGCTCAGGTCTCCTGGTGCCGTGTCCTGTGATCATACTATTGCCTGACATTCCTACCTGGCACCTGTGCCGGATTCCTGCACTGTCTGCAGGAACTCTGAAGCCCCAGTGACTGTTCTACCCGTCCCCTGTGGGACGCAGTCCCTGCCACGCTAGTGCTCCGGCTAACGTGCACCCAGGCCTCCGGTGGGGTGCACGGCCCAGTGAATCCACCACCCAGACCTAACAATACAGAACGGAAACGAATGCCACACGGATGCACCCGTGAAAAAAACGGACCGTTTTTTGCAAACCACAAAAACGGATCGGTTTTGTGAATGTAGCCTTATTCTGATCTGCCATTTATAAACAGCAGGCAGAAATAAGTGAATAGCGCCCATCAGCGTCAGAAAATCTCCGGGGTTTCAGGGGTAGCTGAGACCCTGGAGATCATGATTCAGGTTGGTTTGTCCGGTCCCCGCTCACGTGATCACCGGTATACACCGTATACCGGTGATCACGTTACAGTAAATGACAGCGCCGGTAAAAAATTATTTATCTCCCATCTGGCATGAACAAACATGTCAGATGAGAGACAAATCTCTTCCCCGATCCCCTGGTGTTGCCAAAGTGCCCCCCCTGACCCCCTCCCGGAAAATCCAAGATGGCCGCGCGCACAGCAGCGCGCTGGCTGCATTCACCCTACTCCTCTGATTTCTGTCGCATGTGCCATGACACATGCGACAGAGAACTCCTCCCCAGGCCCTGCCAGGTCACCCCCTATAACTCCACCGGTGTTCCTCGGTGTCCCACGGTACCTGTGCAGCGTTGATCCCCCGCGGCCCCCTCCTTCACAATAGACGCTGCCGCATGCACAGAGCAGCTGTCAGCTCAAGGTCCTGTGTTCAGACACAGTGAGTGGTGGTAACCATGCATCTGTAAGCTACTGCAGTGCCCTGCTCTTGAGGTAAGGAACATAGTTGATCTGGAGAGCTATACTACATTTCCAAATGGAGGGATTTGCTTTTATAGTTGCCCTGCTGAACGACTACCAAACATGAGAGTCTGTCATACGCCACAAGAAAACATGTCTAAATAGCGAGCTCTGTTGTTTAGTATTCATTCAGCTGGAAACTGGACTTAAAGGGGTATTCCATCTCCAAGATCCTATCCCCAATATATAGTAGGTGGAATAGCAATAATATCAGCAAATACCAATATTTGGAAATGTAGAATAGTTCTCCTGATTAGGCATGCCCTTACCTCATGAGCAGGGCATTGCAGCTTTGGTAGCAACAGTTACGACATGGACTCTGCTGCTGTGGACCCGGGGAGAGTGAGTGCAGATTCATTGCACCCACACTCCTCACATGGAGCGTCTGCACTCCTAGAAAATGGGAGATACATTCCCTGAGCGTGTCACCCCATATTCTAGACGGTCTAGCGTTATCATGGGACCCCTTTATGTTTTTTTCCTTACAATAAATTGGTGAAAGAGGGAATGTTTTGGAGAGTGTTTTTTCAAATACATTTTTTTTTTCGTCTATTTGTTTTGTTAGTACTGACAGTTTGTGATGTCGGGTATCTGATAGACGCCATGACATCACAAACTGCTGGGCTTGATGTCAGGTGACTTTACAGCTAGTATCAACCCCATTTATTACCCCGTTTGCCACTGCACCAGGGCACGGGATGAGTTGGGGTGAAGCGCCAGGATTGGCGCATCTAGTGGATGCGCCAATTCTGGGGTGTCTGCGGCCTGCTATTCTTAGGCTGTGAAGGGCCAATAACTATGGACCTTGCCACCCTGAGATTACCAGACCACAGCTGTCCGCTTTACCTTTGCTGGTGATCCAATTTGGGGGGGGACCCTACTTTTTTTTTGTAATTATTATTATTTATAAAATAATTATAAAAAAGAGCCTGGGGTGACCTCCACATTGGATCCCCAACCACGGTAAAGCTGCTAGCTGTGGTTTTCAGCCTACAGCCTTCTGCTTTACCCTAGCTGGCGATCAAATATGGGGAGACCCCACGTCATTTTTTTTTAGACTATTTTTTTAAATAAAAAAAATTAATGGACTTCCCTGTATTTTGATTGCCAGCCAAGGTAACGCCAGGCAGATTGGGTTGGCAACCCGTAGCTGTCTGCTTTATCTGCCCTGAGAATCAAAAATATCGCGGAGTGCTATGTCATTTTTTTAATGATTTATTTTTACAGCACTGTCATGTCAGGCAATCAAAATACAGGGAAGCCCTTTTTTATTTTAGTTATTTAAATAAATAATTAAAAAAAATATATATGGGCTCCCGCTGCATTTTTTGTACTGCTAGCTAAGGGTAATCCAAGCAGCTACTGGCTGCTAACCCCTACTGCTTGGTGTTACCTTCACTGGCAATAAAAAATCCAAGGAAGCATTTTTTTGCCAAAAAACTAAAAAAAAAATAACGTGAGCTTCGCCATAATTTTGTATGCTAGCCAGGTACAGCAGGCAGGTACAGCTGCCCGCAACCCCCAGCTGCCTATTTGTACCCAGCTGTGAACTAAAAATATAGGGAAGCCCTTTTTTTAATTATTTCATGAATTTCATGAAATAATTAAAAAAAAATGACATGGGCTTCGCCCCATTTTGTGTCCAGCCGGGTACAACTAGGCAGCTGGGGATTAGATCCGCAGCACGGGTTAGCTCGAGGTTTCTGGGCCCCTCTGCTGCGAATTGCAGTCCGCAGCCGCCCCAGAAAATGGCGCTCTCATAGAATCGCCATCTTCTGGCGCTGTATCCAACTCTTCCAGCAGCCCTCAAGCCGGGTGGCTTGCTGGGTAATAATGAGTTAATACTAGCTATGTTTTACTAGCTAGTATTAAGCCAGAGATTCTTAATGTCAGGCACGTTTGACCCAGCCATTAAGAATCCTCAATAAAGGGTTAAAAAAAATACCACACAGAGAAAAAATACTTTAATAGATATAAATACACAGACACACTTAGAGACTCCATCTTTATTACCCCCTGTCAGCCCTCCACGATCCATGGTCTTCTGTCTTCTTTCTCCTTCAACACATGCAGCTCTGTCTGCTCCATCAGACAGCAGTGCATGGGAGAAAGGACGCTGTGCTCCGTGCAGAAATAACTCTGTGAGAGTGACCACAGGCTCCCGGCTCTAAGCAGCGGCACGGGTTGCCATAGCAACGCTTCTCCGATCACGTGATTCCGGTGCCGCTGCGTGCTGGTAGCGGGACGTCCCCGTTACCGCTACCAAGCGAGTTGCTATGGCAACGGTGATCTTCGTTATTGACTGGCTGTGTCACCAGTCAGGAGCCGGCTTCTGCGGATACTGGTAACCACGGTAAACATCGGGTAACCAAGAAGCCCTTTCCTTGGTTACCCGATGTTTACCTTCATTACCAGTGTCCGCCGCTGTCACATTGTCAGTGCCGGCTCCCTGCTCCGTGCACACATAGCCAGACTACACATCGGGTAAAATTAACCCGATGAGTAGTCTGGCTAGGAGTGCAGGAAGCTAGCGCTAAGCGGTGCACTGCTAACCAAGGTAAATATTGGGTTGGTTACCCGATATTTACCTTAGTTACCAAGCGTAGCATCGCTTCCACGTGTCGCTGCTGGCTGGGGGCTGGTCACTGGTTGCTGGTGAGATCTGCCTGTGTGGCAGCTCACCAGCAACCCGTGTATCGATGCTCCAGCGATCCCTGCCACGTCAGGTTGCTGGTGGGATCGCTGAAGCGTAACAGAGAGATGCAATGACAGGTCCTAGCATGTCGGCGTCATAGTCATGTGACCAGTCTGTAGCCAATGAGATAACAGACACATGTCTGGTCACATGGCTATTTTGACGTCAGGATAGATCCTGCATCACTGCTGGCAGTGCTGGTTACCGGGAAGATTCAGCGATCATCGGATGGAATAGCGGCAGGAGACAGAGTGCAGATGGATCCCGGGGACAGGTAAGTGTTATGGCAATATTTATTAACTGTATGTGTACATTTATAATGTGTTTGTGATTGCCTCCCATTGTTTCCTATGGGGTTCGAGTGGTTCGCCGAACTCGAACAAGACCTCGGTTTGGCGAACCGAACTCGAGCCGAACCGAGGCCGATTCGCTCATCTCTAATTATTACATAATGGGGGCAAGTATGTCTGTCATGATTGACTCCTGGCTCAGCTAGAGCTGAGCCTTTTTTTTTAGTTTCACTTCTGATGGAGGTCACGTTAGGGGTTAATCCTTTCTGCCTCGTTCTTGAGGTCAGGCTGCTTTATTAGGGCACTGTTTCTCTTGGACTTCGCCAGTGATACTTCTGGTTCTGCTGTGTTCTGCTCTTGAGTGACCTGTTGTCTGCCCTGCCCCCTCCTGACCTCCGTGTTCACCTGACCTGTTAACCGCCTCTGTTGTCTGTTTCCATCAGTGTCTCTCCCACTGTCTCCCTGTTTGTTCCTTATCTGTTTGCCTTAATTCTGTCTTGTGTTCCCACTCCCCCTCGCTTCTAGGATCTGATTTCCCGGCTACTGACTTTTTGCTTCCCTCTGACTACGTTTAGACTTTGCCCTTGTGTACTTACAAGACCTCATGTTGTGACACGGCTTTCTGATGATTCTACTGCCATCTGGTGGGCTTGACTAGTATTACCTCTGCTAGGGAATTCCCTGCTCATACGTTTCCTCCACTTTTACGCCCCCTAGTGGTTTACCAGCTAACTACCTTCTCAGATAGTTTCAGGAATCCTCTCAGTCCCACATTACTGCGCTGTACTGCTATTGTACATTTTAGAGTACAGCGTGACAATGTCCTTATCAGATTTAGAATGCTACAAGGACCCGTATATCTGACCAACATGCAGGGAGGATTCTCAGGTCCAAATCATGCAGCAGGACCCATCAAACATCAGTTATGTCACTAGGTAAACTGTGAGAATGGAAGTCAGTGTGACGCATTACTAGAAAAAATCCAGGCAATGTACATGTTTACCTCAATTGAATGAACACAAGGTAGCAGAGAAAAAGGAATAGGGCAAAAATGATGAAAAGAAGCCCGTTGCACCACTAAAAGCAACTCAGAAAGGAAAAACAAGTGCACAGCCCATTCTCTTTTGATGAAAAGACTGGCACAATATCAGGTCCCCAGAGACAAAATGACATACCCAATCCTGCTATTTGAGGTAACCAGTGTCAAATCTCTATGCATTTTGAAAAAACAAATGAGGCATTTAAAAATGGATTTTTGAAACAGTATCCAGAACTTTCTGCCAAAACTTTTTCAATTCTAATAGCAACATTTGAAGTAACAGATTACAACCCCCTTTTACAGGCTAAAGGTACAAACATTCACAGTTTAAGCATGGAGCTTTACGGAAACAGGAATTTCATCACTTCAAATTCTATTCTTCATTCAGATTATTCATAAGTAAGGGGTTTTAATAAAATCATATTTTGTTCATAAACTGAAGAGCTATAGTATTTGGCAGAAGAATTGACAATCCGAAAACTAAGTGCCTGCAATCATTAAAATTGTAATGTTTCCTGGCAACGTTACCATCACGAAAAAATATGGATAAAGTCTTTTTATATCTCCTTGTAGAACAATAGTGTACAAGTTTTGTATATTATATGTTAAGAAATATTTTTCAAAGATGAGGGCAATTTTGAAATGCTTCACAATTATATTAACTAACTAATTAATTAATATATTGTGTGAGGTTACTCATTTTAAAATTTAGTTCTAATTTTTTTAATGGTTTAATATTATCACAGTTAGACTTTTCTAATTGCCCGGGCAGAAACCAAATAATTTATTTCTGTCCAATGTAATGAAGCTATTGACAATAAGGCTGTAGAGTGCTACCATTATCTGGGTCATACATTTGGACAAAGTAAAATAAAAATTGCAAAATGCTTAGTTCTAAAAATCGTTTACTGTCCCCTGCCACAGCTGTTCTCCCTCAGGCCTATATATTCACTAGCTATTGAAATGTTACTGTCATTAGGACGAAAATCAAATTGCTGCATCATCAAATTACTTTAACACTATGAAGGCGATGCTAATACACCTTCAATAGCTGTTGGCAAAAAATATTCTTCCTGAACCCCCCAAATGTGCACATCCTTGGTGTGCAAGACTGCATGTTTACTCTGTAAGGAGGTGGGAGAAAACTAATATCATGTGCCTTATAAAGTGATTTATTTCCTTGGTAACAAAAGAATTAGGTGGCAAAATTCTGTTCATCGGGTTATTATTTCCCCCAACATTATCTGTTTGGGGGAAAGGTAATGACTAGAGATTAGGGAACCCGAGATTTGGTGTTCGATGCTCATACTAAACACAGACTTTACAAAATAAACATAGTTCAGGTGCTTTACGTATGCAAACCATTCGTGTGAGCATCACTGTGCTTGGGTATGCTCGGTGCTCAGCCCAGTGCGAGCCACTTGCAGTGTTTGAATGGCTCGCAGTGGGAGTAACAACAGCAGGATCAAATGTAGTGTGCACCACCAAAAAAATTTTGGAAACCCCCGCCTACCCCCGGACATGTTCTGTTTATGATTGGCTGCATGTGCGTGGAGACCCAAGCTGCCCAATTTATGACTACAATTGAAGTTCAGTTGAATCCAGGTCCTAAAACAAACTTTATCCTAAGTCCAGATAAACCAATTGAACCAAACTTCCACTGGTCTGCTCATCTCTAGTAATGAGTAAACATGCACACTATAAAATAGGTTGGTCTTACTGAAAGTTTAATTGACAATGCTTTAATGTGGTTTTTCTTTTTCCGGATGAAGACGCAAGATAGTTTTGAAACGCATAGAATCAATAAAACACATTTTTTGAATAACGCACAGCATTATTATTGACTGGCAGCACAGAATATCCAGTAATCATCCTTCTCTCCTACTTATTGGCTCTTTGAGCCTGTGGATATGAAGCAATGGTCATTTATATGCCTTTTTTCTTCCACTGAGGTGAGTACTTATGATTACTTGTATTTCTTATTTTCTCGGATAAAACCCATTGCGCTGTTTTTCCTTCCTAGCAATGATGTACATTTTTGTCATATGTCTATAGGGAATGTATGATGCAGTCTCAGAAGCTGAGCCAGCTTCCTCCCAGGTAGCCACCAACTTTGTTACATAGCCAGTATCTGCCTGAAAGTACAACGGCTGAAGATTTTTCGGATCACTGTAAACTACCTAACTGTAGCTGTCAATCACAGACCGTTTCATTTTAAAGCATGTCAATACTGAAATGCAAGGCTAGGTACTTCCAATAGTTCCTAACAACATGATTGCGGGGAACCAATGAATTATCATGACATCCAAGTCCCTGGTAGGGCCCCTTCAACAAAAATGCTGGTCTTCATATGATACACAGGAGAACAACAAGAGTAGTAATGTTCAAAAATAATTTCTGTATATTTATTTGTGACAAGAAAAATTATAAAAAATATTACTTTAGAAAAGGGCTTAATATAAACAGCACAAACAGGGGGGTAGATGTACAAAATGGCAAAAAGGTAGGCCTGTCATACATATTACAAAATCAATTGTTTACCTAGATTTGTAAATTAGCACATATTCAATGCATTCAGCACAAATTCCTGAAGTTTAATAAAATTATATCCCCAATAATAGGTTTAAAAATGGATGATACTGGAATTAATCACATATAACATATTCATATATGATGGTCTTCATATGTAGTTTAGCCACAGTCAAAGTTCTATAAGTGAACCATATTTTCCCTATTTACTGGTATGTTTAGCATAAAGTATAAGCGACTGTACGACCAAAAGTTTATGTAACCCTAGTAGTCTAAAAAATAAAAAAATGAAAACTTGAATCACCTTCTCGCCCCAAAAAATCTAATATTTAAAAAATATATAAAAATCAAACCTATTTAGTGCCATCATGTCCCAAAAAGTCAGATCTATCAAAATATAAAATTATTGAAATGCCAAAAAAGAAAAACTCCAGAACTGTGTTTTTTTCAGTCACTAAATTTCTCAAAAAAAGACCCACTACAATCATAACACTTATATATCCCAAAATCATACCAATAAGCAAATCAGCTCAGTGCATATGCACAACTGTGCACAAAAAAAACATGTTATTGGTCTCAGAATATGGCAACATAAACATTTTGGATTTTTTCCACTAATAAAAAAACTGTTCAATTTTGATATTTCCATAACTGTGCTAACCTGAAGTATTATGTTGCTATCTTATTTTTGCATAAAAATAAAAACCTAAAAAAAAACAATGGTAGAATTGCTTTTTCTGAGATTTCAGCCTATCTGGAATTTATTTCATTTTTCAGTACATTACTCTCTATATGGAGAGCGATGGCTGTAACCACGTTCCCTTCACTCAGAAATAGAATCAGCTGTCAATAAGTGTGGGAGGCATGGTTACATCCACCACCTACCATGCGCAGAGATGTGACTGAAGTTACACTGGCATCTCCACCATACCTGAAACCCGAGAGCTGGCAGGAGGATTCAAGATTTTTTTTCATGGGAGGGGAAGAGAGCTGCAGAAGGAAGCAAAATAGTTACAATTGCCATGCAAACAAATGTGTATAGGGATTAAATAAAAAAAGACATCAGTTTTCCTTCTATTTTTGATAACTACCATGGGTAAAGCAGACAACTGCAAGCTAAAACCCTCAGCTGTCAGATGTATCTTGGCTGGTTATCAAAAATAAAAGGGATTTTATTATTATTTAAATAAATAATTTAAAAAACTTTGCAGGTTCTGCCATATTTTTGAAAACCAGCCAAGGTAAAGCAGACAGCTTGGGGCTTGTATTATCAGGCTGGTGAATTGGACCCTTCCAGCCTGAAAGTAGTGACCCACAGTCAACTCAGAAATGGTGCATCCAATAGATGAAACAATTTTGGTACGTTGCCTGGCTCTTCCTGACAGCCCTGGTGCGGTAGCATTCAGGGTAATAATTTTGGGATTGTTGTCAGCTATCAATAGCCAGTTGGCATTAAACTCAGGGGTTAGTATGGGCAAGGCATCTATCAGACACTGCCATTACTATTCTGGTTAGAAAAGAGCTTAAAAAAATTTGGGATAAATATATAATTTCTATTTCTATCATTTATGGAAATGAAAGAAACTCAGACAACTAAGAAAAGCAAAATATCATACAATATATTTTAATTGGCAAATTATAATTCATTCAGTACCATAACAATTAGAGGAAGCCTAACTTCATCAAAAATGTGTCAGACATCACAAGACATCAGAAATTCGGAAATATTTTGGGGGAATAGGAAATAGTCTATGTACAACAATAATTCAAGAGTATATAGATAAATACAGCACCTAATTTGAACTATGGCTTCCAATTAGAAGGTATAATGTAAGTTTTATAAGTTGTAAGTTTACAAAATAAAACTCATTTAGCTTAGCTGATTTAGAGGAGAATATCTTAAATACTGATTGTCGGATTCACAAATAACCAGGATCAGCGTGTCCAAATGGGTTTTTAATAAAAAAAAATAAATAAATAAAAACCTTGCTTTTTTGTGTTTTTGCCATACCAGCAAATGAATGAGTTTTCTGATATCTAGTGCCTTCAAAGCATTTTGCCCATATAGTGAGTTTGATACATTAAATTTGCAGAATTGACAGCAGGAGGCAATGTTTGATTCTTCACATTAAGAGATAGTTTTCAATTCCAAGCAAACATCTGCCCTAATTTTTCCCATTTATAACAATACTGTGTATACAATCTTTTACGGAACACGCTGTGAGTTTACTTGGGGAACAGCTGGAAAACTACAGGTTGCTCATACGTGTTCACTGTTAATCTATGGACAGAAAACACTTCCAATTTAACTATTTCCAACTGCAGAAGCCATCTGTATGGACTCACGTTTGCCTATCAATATTAGAACCCAAACTGCTTCTTCCTACAAACATCTTTCTCTTGTCTTTACATTTATAGATAGTTATGTCAGAGGAATCCACAGTAATCTTAGGGGTGCTTCACACATAGCGAGATCGCTACCAAAATCGCTGCTACGTCACGGTTTTGGTGACGCAACAGTGACCTCATTAGCGATCTCGCTGTGTGTGACACTGAGCAGCGATCTGGCCCCTGCTGTGAGATCGCTGCTCGTTACACACAGCCCTGGTTCGTTTTTTTATTGTCGCTCTCCCGCTGTGACGCACACATCGCTGTGTGTGACAGCGAGAGAGCGACAAAATGAAGCGAGCAGAGAGCAGGAGCCGGCATCTGGCAGCTGCGGTAAGCTGTAACCAAGATAAACATTGGGTAACCAAGGTGGTTTCCCGATATTTACCTTCGTTACCAGCCTCCGCCGCTCTCACGCTGCCAGTGACGGCTCCTGCTCTTTGCTCATGTAGCTGCAGTACACATCGGGTTAATTAACCCGATGTGTACTGTAGCTAGGAGTGCAGGGAGCCAGTGCTAATCAGTGTGCGCTGCTCCCTGCACATGTAGCTGCAGTACACATCGTGTAATTAACCCGATGTGTACTGTAGCTAGGAGAGCAGGGAGCCAGCGCTAAGCAGTGTGCGCAGCTCCCTGCTCTCTTCACATGTAGCGACGTGATGATCGCTACTGCGTTGCTGTGTTTGACAGCTAAGCAACGATCAAAACAGCGACTTACTAGGTCGCTGTTACGTCACAGAAAATGGTGACGTAACAGCGACGTCGTTATCGCTGTCGCTTTGTGTGAACCCAGCCTTACTTTGTTCAATGATTATATACTGAGCTGTTACAAGATTAAACAACACGTCATTTTATTAGCACTGACTGTATGTTTTATAGTAGTTAAATGGGATTGGATATACTTTACTGTTTATAGAGTTGACAATTATAAATCCACTGTAAATATAAAAGATTGAGTTGTGAGCTTCTAGATTTCTTACAAATGTTACATATGTTCCTGTGTTTCTTGGCCATCATAACAACTTGGATGTAGTAAGGCAGCAAGCTGTCCTAGGACCATTGTATTTGGTTGCTTTCACTTTGTGTTTTACCCTGTTCAGTTGTCCCATCAAGGTGTACATCCAAACCCCTCCCAAAATGGGATTCAGACGTATGCGCCGATGGCCAATTGGCTATGATACTAAGCTCCTAAGACAGGAGGAGTAGCCAAAACTAAAGAGGATAGAGAACGTATTCAAAAGGATGTAGACACACTCGAACAATAGGCTGAGGAGAACAGAATGCTTTTTAACAGGGACAAATGCCAAGTCCTATATCTGGGTAAAAGAAATGTAAAAAGCATATATAGTATAGGAGGATTAGATCTAGGTGATAGCACCGGGGAAAAGGACTTGGGCATAATAGTGGATCCCAGATTCAACATGAGCCAACAGTGTGGTGCTGTAGTTAAAAAGATCAACAAAATTCTGGGATGTATCAAGACAAGCATTGAGTCTAGATCAAGAGAGGTCATTATTCCCCTATACTCTGCCCTGGTCAGACCCCACCTGGAATACTGTGTACAGTTCCAAGATGGTAGAAGGTCTGCAAACCATGTCATATGAAGAACAGTTAAAAGAACTAAGGATGTTTAGTTTAAAAAAGAGAAGGCTGAGAGGAGACTTACTGGCAGTCTACAAATATCTGAAAGGTAGTCACAGAGCAGAGGGAACTACCCAATTCTCATTAGCACAAGGAAGCACAAGAAGCAATGGGATGAAACTTAAAGAAAGGAGATTCAGATTAGACTTTGTGAAAAACTTTCTGACAGTGAAGGCAATCAGGGAACAGACTACCACAGGAGGTAGTGAGCTCTCCATCAATGGAAATATTCAAGCAGAAACTGGATAAATATATAGTTGGGATGATTTAAGAAAACCTGCACTCACAGAAGGTTGGACCCGATGGCCCTTGAGGTCCTTTCCAACTCTACTATTCTATGATTCTATGATTCTATGATGGTGCAGACATGGTGGAGTCATTGTGTGCTCTGTCGTGCACCATGTTCAGGCTTTTACACCCACTGGAGGAAGACATCCAGATGCAGCCTATTGTGTCTAGGCGTCTGACTCCAGGAGGCGTATACGCCTGAAAATGTTGCACAACACAATACACGGTGACTCCATCTGCACCATTACAATTAAAGGCCCCGTCGGCGCATTAGTCTGCATCCAGTTTTGTGGGGGTTTGCTCGTAAGCCCCAACGGGACTCCTGAATGGGAAAATGGAGAATGGGAGAATGGGAAAAAACTTAGTGTGAAAGTGGCCTTACTGAATTGGGCTGTATAATACAGTAGATATATCTGCTCCTACTATACCATGCAATACCAATACCATGAGAGCTGTAATGGTGGGACTTTCAGCTGTCACAAAAATATAGGCAAACAGAAATGTAAACAACATGACGGAAAGAAAAAAAAAATATTAATATGCATTACAGTGCCATTAAATGTGTTTATGTTTGTACATGTAGGAAGGACATGTCTTTAGTACGCATTTCGCTTCTACAGCAGAACTGGCAGAAGTAAAAATAACTATACAGATTGAATATGGAAATGTTTGAGGAATTGAATCATTGTATGTATAATTCACATTTCCAGCAGAGAAAACAGATTTATCTAACAGTGGGTGTTTGCATGCAAAGTGAATCACTCAAACTGGAGATCTTTGTCGTCATTTTCCTATCTTTAAGCATGCTTGGTATTTAATGTTCTGCAAAAAAGAACTGAGCAATTCTTCCAGTATAGCATCTAGTTTATTTATAACAATGAACTCTCACAATACTAGCTCTGAAAATATAAACACTGCATGGAACAATGTAAGAATAGCAAACTTCGTTATAATGTAGTCAGGGATACATTCTGCATCCCAACAAGACAAAAGAAATATTGATAGACCTCACCATAGAGTAAGTACATGGATTCTTAAGGTGAGTTTTGAATTTTTACTTTAAAATTTTAAATAACTGCCCTTTTTAATGAAATAGATATTCCAGCATAAAACATTTACTAACTCCCCTGCTTCTCCCCCTCATCAGAGCCCTATTCAAAGATATTTTTTTCTTTCTGTGCCATAGACTATGAATAGAGTAGCAGCGCACATCCTTATGGCTTGTTCAGACAACTATATTTTTGTCCGTTCTCAAACAGACAAAAAATGTTGAATGGTCCAAACACAGCCAATGTAAAAAGTGGGCTAGTTATGACCAATGTTTTTACAAGTTGCAGCATGTGTTACTCTGATCGATTTTTTGAATAATACTTTCCCATTAAACATAATGGTTGTGCTAAAAAGGATGCCATAAAAACACCATCATTATGACATCCATTTTTAACAGATCCATTGCAATTATTAGAGGGGTTGCCTGGGACAATTTTATTTTTAACTATGGACTTAAGAACAATAGGGTGCTTTACACGCTGCGACATCGCTAACGCTATATCGTCAGGGTCACGTCATTAGTGACGAACATCCGGCGCCGTTGGCGACATTGCAGCGTGTGACACCAATGAGTGACAATCAACGAGTGCAAAAACTTGAAAAATCATTGCTCGTTGACACGTCGTTCATTTCCTTAATGTCGTTGCTGCTGCAGGTACGATGTTGTTCGTCGTTCCTGTGGCAGCACATAACGCTATGTGTCACACCGCAGGAACGAAGAACATCTGCTTACCTGCGTCCACCGGCAATGAGGAAGGAAGGAGGTGGGCGGCATGTTCCGGCCGCTCATCTCCACCCTTCCTCTGCTATTGAATGGCTGCCGTGTAATGTCACTGTGACGCCGCACAAACCGCCCCCTTAGAAAGGAGGTGGATCACCGGCCAGAGTGACGCCACAGGGAAGGTAAGTCCGTATGACGGGTGCTAGCGATGTTGTGCACCACGGGCAGCGATTTGCCCGTGTCGCACAACCGACGGGGGCGGGTACGCTCGCCAGTGATATTGGTACTGATATCGCAGTGTTTAAAGTACCCTTAACAGGCAGGTAGTTGCTAACCATCCGTCTGTTTCACCCAACTCCAACTCAGGGCAGGCACTGACTGATCCTGCCTATGTTTCTGCTGCTCCACTTCAACATAACTGCTCTTCTTAACTGCTTTGTTGACAAGATGTGAATTCTGACATCATGCTGATTGACAGCCGCCTCTCCGCAGTTAGGTCATGTGGAGTCGCTGTCAATCATCATAAGATTGGTAGTCACCCACTGTCAAGAGAGCAGAGAGAGCAGAAGAGAAGCTGTTGCTTTGTTGATGTGACATCAGAGGAAGCTGCAAAATCACCGGAAGAAGGATTTTGTGACTGCTCTATGCCGGCAAAGATCTGTCCTGGGCAGAAAAGGCAAATAGTTAGCTACTATCTTCCTGTTATTTCTTAGACACAGTTAAAAAATAAAATAGTCAAAGAAAACACCTTTAACAAATAAATTATTTGGTTTTGAAAACTGTTATAATAGATTGCTTGTATAAAAATGACTATTATAAAGGTACCCTCACACTTAGCGATGCTCCAGCGATCCCACCAGCGATCTGACCTGGCAGGGATTGCTGGAGCATCGCTACATGGTCGCTGGTGAGCTGTCAATCAGGAAGATCTCCACAGCGATCAGAGATCAGCCACCAGCGACCCGTGTAACGACGCTTTGCTTGGTAACCATAGTACACATCGGGTTACTAAACAAAGCGCTTTGCTTATAGTTACCTGATGTGTACCTTGGCTGTGTTTGCAGGGAGCAGGGAGCCGGCTTCTAAAAGCTGCGGATGCTGGTAACCAAGGTAAATATCGGGTAACCAAGCAAAGCACTTTGCTTGGTTACCCGTTGTGTACCTTGGTTACAAGCATCCGCAGAAGCCGGCTCCCTGCTCCCTGCACATTCAGATCGTTGCTCTCTCGCTGTCAAACACAGCGATGTGTGCTTCACAGCGGGAGAGCAACGACCAAAAAATGGTCCAGGACATTCAGCAACGACCGACAACCTCACAGCACGGGCCAGGTCATTGAAGAATGTTACACACAGCGACTTCACTAGCAAGATCGCTGTTGCGTCAAAAAAACCGTGACTCAGCAGCGATATTGCTAGCGATGTCGCTTAGTGAAACGCGGCCTTAAGGATGTAATTCAGTTTCCTAAAAAAAGACATACAGATGACATACAGGTCGCATATGCTCTAAATCATCTCAACCCGACCTAGAAGGAAGTCCATCAGCTGTTTTGACCTCTTAAAAATGGGGACAAAGCCAAATAGGTAATGGGAAGAAATATTAAAACATACTTGTGAACCTCATTATGCAAGTTGCATGACAGAGGAATTTAGGATGTAACCAACAAGTGCTGTGACCACAAGTGTCAGGGGTGGTTTCTATTTAGGTGTACAGGCACTAAGCTTCCATCTAATCTTTATTAATACCTATAATGGTTTCCTTATTGAATACACCTGTTACTCCATAGTAGAGGAGAGCATTTGGGATTCGTGCATTGATTTTTACACTGCTCATGAAAGGACTGTCCATAGCATGCTTTAAAAAAATATAAGGAGAAAAGAAATGGGTTTTTGCACCGCACTAAAAAACACAGATCTAATAGATTAAAAAGACTTCCTTTTTATTTTTACAAGTCTACGCATTTCAGAGACATATCCGTCTCCTTCATCAGGACAAAAGCATTGACCATGATTTATTTTGTCCTGATGAAGGAGACGGATATGTCTCTGAAACGTGTAGACTTGTAAAAATAAAAAGGAAGTCTTTTTAATCTACTGGATCTGTGGTTTTTAGCGCGGCGCAAAAACCCATTTCTTTTCTCCTTATATTTTATAACGTTTTCTCAGGGCCGCTCCTAACCACTAGACACTCGCAAGCTTGTGAAAGGGGTTGTGACTGGCACAACCTCACCTGGTGAGTGTATTCTCTCATATATTTTCACCCCCATACCGGGTAAGACCCTATTTGTGCTTTTTTCCTCCACTACAGTGTTACATAGCATGCTTTAGGTAGCATCAGCAGATTATAACGGGGATTACTTGATCATTCAACCCACATAACAATGCAGATAGACATTTCAACTTCTCTACTTGGGATCTAATCTTATTTTCACTAGAGCTGTAACTGAAAAGTATAATTGTTTTATTGAAGAAACAATTGACGTATTGCTTCCTTTAATATCACGGGGACATATAAGTGGTCATAGCTTTTAAAGTACAAATGTGAATTAGCTTAACCAAAATGACCAATTATATAAATACATTTTAACAGCAATGCTAGATCTAGAATAATAAGAAATTATTGTAAATTATTGCAAAAAATAAGTGTAACTAAATAAATATCTATATATATCTATATATATATCTCTATCTATCTATCTATCTATCTATATATATATTTATTTGAATATTTGCAGAGCCTTTTTATTCACGCACAGAGAGCTGGTATTTACATGTCAGGTTATGTAACAAATGTCCATTTCTGCTATTCCATATTGTCATTTTGATGACATATAGCCAAACTTCTTGTATGTTTCAGCATCATTACCCATATGATTCCCCCTGGATATGTCTAGAGACAGCCGGCTAAATGTAATGATTTCCAGCAAGCCTGAAACCTATTCTAATCATATCAAATAACCCATGATATTAGACAAATTACAAAAAGTGGATTCATTGTAATTTGGCCCATTTTTCTTAGGGGTCATACACAGAACAGTTGTACTCCTGCTAAAAACATATCTAATTTATTTCAAAAGCTTGGGGAAATTCAAGTAATAGTAATTAAGGTAAGTGCAGTGGCAGAACAGATGGATAACCTTAGACACTGATGTATATTTGTAGTCATTATCCAGACGTTCCTAGATACTGCTCTCATTAAAGTTAACTGAAATTGATTTTTAGAAAATAGTGCTGACAAACTGTGGCCCAGGGTTTCGTGTGAGAAGGCAACAAACATGTATAATCTCTGGCCCAGAAGATATGAATAAGGAAAATCACCCTAAGACACATAGCTTATCATATCCAAGGGCAAATTTCCACATAGTGAAGCCTTAAATAAATATTCTGAGGCAATTATCACCCACAATGTAATTTTCTTCCATAGCACTTGATACTTCACAAATTAGGGAGTAATTAAAACCAGATACTAAGTATTCATAACCTTTTTTTTTTTTTAATCTTTCTATTTTTTATTTATTTATTCTACATTCTGAACATGATCATAGGAGTGTCACAGATGTGTCACGGCCGGTCACTGAGGCATCACATACAGCTGACAATCCAGTGGCAGTGAGTGCTAGAAGATCATAGAGATTGCTGGTATGTGTTGTTATCTGACAGTTCTCTGTTTCTGCAGCCAGTGGACTCAATGACCCTGGGAACTGTCAGTCCTTCCTAGCAATTGTTATCCTCTGACTTCCTTTATTAACCTCACCCTAGGGTGGTTTGGGTTAAGTTTATAGTTTGCTCCTCGTGGTTTGCAGTGGTCATCTCCTGTTGCTCCAGAGACGTCTGTAGTTGCTTCTACTCAGTAAGGTGTTGAATTTTTCTATCTACCTTGCCTCAGATTATAGCATTCGTGTTTCCCCTGTATTGTTTCCTTCTGTCTACCTTTAGTGTTAGTGGTGTTGACAATGACTCATACTCGCCATTTTTACTTAGGGCCCTTTTTCGAGGGGAAGACAAGGCCCCAGGTATCCATCCTGGGGACAGGTGCACTGCCCTCACTGAGTCAGCGAGGGCAGTGAACTTGTGCTGCAGGTTGATGCCAGGGAGTCCAGGGAGTAGCACAACAGGAGCAGAAGTAGATTATTAATTATTTGAAAACAATGCTGTTCTTCTTTGCCTTTAATTATTTTATCAAATGCAATACTTTATCAAATGTACTCAGTCAAAAATATGTACAGTTCTAACCTATAAACATTTCTTAATGTAGAACACCTAATGACTGGAATATTTTATACATAGCTAAAGTCATTAATGAATAGTTTTTATTAAATCCAAAAACACTGAGGTGACATTCATATGTTGAGTATTTGGTGACATTTTTACTACAGGGTTTGTAAGCCAAAGCAGGAGTGGGTAAAAATCCAGACCTGGTACATGTGTCTCTATTATACTTTTACACTAAGGCCGAGGCCACACGGGGATTTGTGTGAGTGCTCGCATGACACTCGCCACACGCTCGCAGCACAGTGGGAGCCGAGTGTCATTCGAGTGTCATGCAACTGTGGTCCGATCGTGCAATCAGACCACAGTTCCAGAGGGGGGGCGGCGCTGCGGAGGGGAGGGCCGACGATGCAGAGGGGAGGGCCGGCGCTGTGGAGGAGAGGGAAGGATTTATCTGCCTATCTTCTCCGTTGCTGGCTGATGCGAGAATCGCACTGCTCTCGCGCTACACTGTTGTAACGTGAGAGCAGTGCGATGTTTCTCTCGCCCCATGGACTTGCAAGGGTGTGAGTACAGGATCCCTTTCCACTCACAGCATGCTGCAACTGGTTTCTTCATCTGATTAGGGCTGAGAAAATAATCGCTCATGGGAGCATCCCCATAGTGTAATAGTGGTCTGAGTGGAATGTGATTTTTTTATCGCATTCAACTAGCACTGTTTTTCTCGCCATGTGTGCTAGGCTAAATGTTCTATTCCTGAATTTGGCTTACAAATCCTGAGGTAAACAACTGACCAAATACTCAAAATTTATACATTGTTCTATTTTAAAAGACACAACACATTTTATTTTTTTTCCAACGCTCTTCAATTCAAAAACACCACATGACTAGGTATGTATCATGAAAAAATGGATTTGTTTCTATTTTTAATTTCTATTTGTAATTACTTTTTTGAATTATGATTTACACAATATCTGTGACGTGCTAAACTTTATTTTATCTTTTTAAAATCTGTTCCTTGTAACTTTTAATACATTTGACAAGATAACAAATTAACCTTGAAAATAAACAATACGTGATAGTAATTTTAAATTACTTTGGGAACACCAAGAGCAGCTGCTTGATGCATTCTGAAAAAAAATCATTCAAGTTTCTTTGAATATGCTCTTGTCTATTTTCTCCCCCAGCAATGTTATTTTAATGACAAACTACTTATTTTATAACATTCCCTCTGATACACATGCAAATATGTTAAGATTGTCATACATCATTGAAGAAGGGGGAGGAATAATTAAAAATAATTGTAAAAAGGTATCTCAAACAATGCTTTTGAACACAATGAAAATATCTAATATATAAAGCTGTGTGTGTGTGAGCGTGTGTGTCCGCTAAAGTATGATTACACACACACACACACACACAAACACACACACACACACACGCACACTGTCACATTTACAATCATGAAATTTTGCACAGCCACCTTATTTGACTCAAGGAACATCATAGACTATGTTTTGAGGGCAGTTTTTAACCCTGGGCTTTACAATTATTTGCAAAAAAAATACTTACTTACTGTTTGGATGTGTGAAGTGAAATATACTGTACTAGTTGTTTTAACAGTTAGCCTGTATATTTATCAGGTGGCCTAAAGCAACCAATCACAGCTCTGCTTCTATTTTGCTACATGTCGTTAATAGGAGTTTTGATTGGTTGCTATAGCCAAGGAAGCATATTTTTAGAATAAGACAGCTTATGTGTAGCCAAGGAAGCATATTTTTAGAATAAGACAGCTTATGTGTGAGTTAACCCCTTCACGACCGGCCGATTTTGCGTTTTCCATTTTTTTTCGCCATTCTTCTTACGAGAGGCTTAACTTTTTTATTTTTCAGTCAATATGCTCATATAAGGACTCATTTTTTGCAGAACGAGCTGTACTTTTGAATGAAACCATAAGTTTTACCATATAGTGTAGTGGAAAACGGCAAAAAATTCCAAATGCGGAAAAATTGCAAATAAAGTGCGATGACACTATTGTTTTAGGGATATTTTATTCACTGTGCTCACTATATGGTAAATCTGATGTATGAATGTGATGCCTGAGGTCGGTGTGAGTTCGTAGACACCAAACATGAATAGGTTTACTTTTACTTAAGGGATTAAAAAAAGATCAAAAGTTTGTCCGAAAAAAGTGGCGTACGTTTTACGCCATATTCCGTGACCCGTAGTGTTCTCAATTTTTGGGATCTATGGCTCGATGACAGTTTATTTTTGCATCTCAGGCTGATGTTTTTAACAATACCACGTTTGCGCAGATGGTACGTTTTGATTGCCTGTTATTGCATTTAGTGCAAAATTTCTGGCGACCAAAAAACGTAATTTTGGCATTTGGAATTTTTTTGCCGCTCTGCCGTTTACCGATCAGATTAATTGATTTTATATTTTGATAGATCGGGCATTTCTGAACGCGGCGATACAAAATGTGTGTATATTTTTAATTTTTTTAACCCATTAATTTTCAATGGGGCGAAAGGTGGGTGATTTGAACTTTTAGGTTTTTTTATTTTTTTTAATTTTTTAAAACTGTTTTTTAACTTTTTTTTTATTTTACTAGGACCCCTACGGGACTATATGGAACAACTGTCTGATCGCTCTGCCACATCTGCTGATCACAGCTTCACACCTGTGAACAGCAGGTATGCTCATTTCGTGTCTCACCCAGCTCTCGGCTGTGTGAGGCAGGAAGTGAGTCATGTGAGCAACAGGAGTCATCACATGACTCTGCTACCATGGAAACTACCGGACATCATGTGATCACGTCCCTTGACTTTCTGTATCGACCGTGAGTAAATGTTTACCGTTGTTGCCATTATAATGGCGCTGTCACATATTGACAGCTCTATTTAAGGGGTTAAAAGGCACGGGCGGATAACAATTTCGCTCGTGCCTAGCAGGCACATATCTCAGCTGTAAAAATCAGCTGATATGTGCGCCATCCACGGCAAGCTGCTTGCAGCATACTGCGGGCAGTAACATTTTGACCGCTAGGACGTAAGATTACTGCACGTTGTCGTTAAGGGGTTAATATGATTTTGGTGATAATGCTTAGCCAATGTTGTTATAGAGGCTGAAGTAAGTAACATGACCTTACCTGTATACTAATTGTGTGAGGTTTTGGATACTATAAATTACAGACAATAATGTACTGCAAGAAAAGGAATTTGATTGGACAATTGTTATCACACGCTAAGAGAAAAGCCCTATTATGACTCAATGAGTGATCTGAAGAAAAGGAAGCAAGGCTGACAGACATGAGAAAAAGAGCTGCTTCCTTAAGGGCCACTGAAACCTCTCAGCAGACAAAAGCAGTACTTTCATACATGAGAACAAAACCTACTTCCTCAAGGGCCACTGAAACCTCTCAGCAGACAGAAGCAAGACTTACAGACATGAGAACAAGAGCTGCTTCCTCAAGGGTTACTGATACCTCTTAGCAGACAGAAGCAAGACTTACAGACATGAGAACAAGAGCTGCTTCCTCAAGGGTTACTGAAACCTCTTAGCAGACAGAAGCAAGACTTACAGACATGAGAACAAGAGCTGCTTCCTCAAGGGTTACTGATACCTCTTAGCAGACAGAAGCAAGACTTACAGACATGAGAACAAGAGCTGCTTCCTCAAGGGTTACTGAAACCTCTTAGCAGACAGAAGCAAGACTTACAGACATGAGAACAAGAGCTGCTTCCTCAATGGCCACTGAAACCTCTCAGAAGGGAGAAGCAAGACTTAGGCGGGCTTTGCACACTACGACATCGCAGCCCGATGCTGCGATGCCGAGTGCGATAGTGCCCGCCCCCGTCGCAGCAGCGATATGTGGTGATAGCTGGCGTAGCGAAAGTTATCGCTACGCCAGCTTCACACACACACTCACCTGCCGTGCGACGTCCCTGTGGCCGGCGACCCGCCTCCTTGTTAAGGGGGCGGGTCGTGCGGCGTCACTGCGACGTCACACGGCAGGCGGCCAATCAGAGCGGAGGGGCGGAGATGAGCAGGATGTAAACATCCTGCCCACCTCCTTCCTTCCGCATATCCTACGGAAGCCGCAGTGAGGCCGGTAGGAGACGTTCCTCGCTCCTGCGACTTCACACACAGCGATGTGTGCTGCCGCAGGAGCGAGGAACAACATAGGACCGTCGCGTCAGCGTAATCATGGATTACGCCGACGCTGCACCGATGATACGATTACGACGCTTTTGAGCTCGTTAATCGTATCATCCAGCCTTTACACACTGCGATGTCGCATGCGATGCCGGAAGTGCGTCATTTTCAATTTGACCCCACCGACATCGCACCTGCGATGTCGCAGTGTGCAAAGTGCCCCTTAGACATGAGAACAAGAGCTGCTTCCTCAAGGGCCACTGAAACCTCCCAGCAGGGAGAAGCAAGACTTACAGACATGAGAACAAGAGCTGCTTCTTCAAGGTACACTAACACATCTCAGCAGAGAGAAGAACATACCTGTATGAGAATTAGAATTTTTTCCACCATCTCCATCATTTGGTGCAACAAGAGAAATTATTACAACTGGATTTATGCCCACATTCAAAGTTCAACGACAGATTTAACATTCAATTGGCTCATTGCTTTCATTACATCTAAAAGAACCTCAATTTCTTCAACTCTACTTCATGGGAAATGTAGAAGCAGAGTTTCAGCAGAGATGCTTTTTACATTTCAAAAACTTGCCTTGATATTGTCACTAATTTGCACCATTTCTTTCACTTAAATAATCCATATGTTCAACTGTTCAAGACTGCACTTGAATACATGCCAAGTTGCAATTCTAAAGGTATACTCAGAGCTGACAAAACACCACAAGGTGAGCATTAGTGGCATTTTATTGCCCTCCCATTTGATGAGGTAGCTATCTTGATTGTGGGTAATGAGTGTCAAAGCCGTGACATTGTGCTTCAGAAAAGGAACAATGGTTTGCAATGGGTGGCAGAAAGGTTTTGTCATGCACTTCAATATCCAATTATCTTTTGGCAGGGACAGGATGGCTATTACTTTGAAATACCTAACCTCAGACAAATTTTGCAGCATGCAACCCTTCAGGAAAAAAAGAGTCGGTGATGGACTTCTATGCCTATAGGATCATGACAAGAGTTGCTGAGGAAAATTACATCCACAAATGCAGACACCTCTTCCACAAATTTATCGTTGACATGTATGCAAAGATCGAGAGTGAACATCACCTGTATGTCTGACTAAATCAAAAGAAGCTCATTGCTGAAAAATACATTCAGCTTAAAGATGCTGTGGCAAATGATGCTGATCTAAACCAGTTGAGTAAAAGGGTCATTCTTCCATCAACTGTCACTGGAAGCCCACAACACATGCATGAACACACACAAGATACAATGACTTCTGTGAGAAAGAATGGCCATCCAGGTGTATTTACTGTATTACTGAACCTTCACTTACAATCCTTACTAGGAGGGAATCAGATCGCACCTGTTACCAGGTCAGAAAACTGTGAATCACCATGAAATAATTGCTCGAGTTTTCAGAAGGAAACTCTCAAAGATTATTCATCTGATCACAAAAGCACACAGTCATGGTGAGACACAGTGCTGGATGTATTCAATTGAATGGCAAAAAAAGAGGCCTTCCTCATGCCCATATCTTGATTTGGGTGAAACCAAAAATTCTGCCCACCAAAATTTACAATATCATCAGTGATGAATTGCCAGACCCTAAGAATGACCCGTTGCTGTTTGACACTGTCACAATGAACATAAGAACGTTATCCATGGTCCCAGTGGGAACCTAAACTTAAATTCTGTTTACATGGTTGGTGGCAGATGTTTAAAGAATTACTCACAAAACCTTTTCCAAGAAACACAAACAAGATAAGATAGATATCCAGACTGCTGTTGAAGAAAACCAGGGAATGGTGGTTTGTAAGCAAAGCTCAAAATGTGGGTTGGAACATCAATCCAAAAGATAGAAATTTCCAAAAAGTGCTTGGTGCCTTACAACCCTCTGCTCTCAAACATTTCCCAGGCTCACATCAATGTTGAATCTTGCCACTTTGTGAAATCAATCAAGAGTATGTATGCAAATGAATTTTATGAAATTCACATGAAAATGCATTTTGACAAATGCGAATGTGACGCTAGTCACTACTTACGAGTAATTAATAAGG
Source organism: Anomaloglossus baeobatrachus (assembly GCF_048569485.1). Taxonomy (NCBI): domain Eukaryota; kingdom Metazoa; phylum Chordata; class Amphibia; order Anura; family Aromobatidae; genus Anomaloglossus; species Anomaloglossus baeobatrachus. The sequence goes on from NC_134355.1 coordinate 480,669,643, forward strand.
AGGAATAGTCAGACAAGCCACGGTCAGGCAACAGGAGGACTAGTAATGGATTCCAGGAGCAAACAGAGGCAAAGTCATGTAACAGTAATAGTTCAGGTTTGCAAGAGGGCAGGTAGAATAAAAGAAGTCAACTGAGACAACATCAAGCAATGGTCCAAGGCCGAAATACCAAGAGGTTGTCAAGTACGGGGAGCAAGAAGAGGGGAGTCAGACATCAGTCTGGGATAGGCAAACAATGATCAGAACAGATACAGATGCAGATGCAGGCCAACAGCTCTACTCACATGGAAAGTATGACTGACAGTGTTCTGGGAGAGGTTGCTCAGTTAAATAGCAGAGCAATCACATGAAAGATGGAACAACTGAGCAACCCAGCACTTCACAGAACCAGAATGGAATCCTGCACTGCCAATCAACTACTGACAGCTCAGTGCACCAGATACCAAACACAGCAATGACTCATAGCATGTGAGATTCACTGCAAGGAGGAATCTTGACAGCATAGTTTTGTAATATTCGTGTAGAATTCAATCTCTTTCAAATTCTATAATTCCATATAAGTCTAGGGGGACCAGAATCCAGCACTTAAAAATGATGTTATAAGGAATAGAGGGATTGGAGCAAGCCCACTATACATAATGAGTCTCCGGCGCAGCTGTAACTGCTTCCAGGCCGATAACTCTTCTTCTGGAGCCACTCATTATTGGTTATCCATATTCACTGCTTCCCCCACCCACCCACTGCTTGCTCCGCCCACCAGCAGTCGTAGCATCTGTGATTAGTTGCAGTCAGATGGCTTGTGGTCACAGACTCTGTCTGCGGCTATACCGTGGCGTGGTGTAAAATAAATAAAAAAAAAAATTGGCATAGGGTCCCCCCATATTATGATACTTAGCACAGATAGCGCATACGGGTACAGGCTGCAGCCCTCGGCCGTGCGCTTATCTTGGCTGTGTATCAAAATAAGAGCAACCACATGCAGTGTTTTTATTATTATTTAAGTAAATACATACATTTTGGAAATAAGTATAGCATTTATTTTCTTTCTAAACTTTGTTAATAAACATAACCAATTGTTTTTATTAAAATCTCCTCTTAAAAAAAAAAGCTGAATGTCTAAAGTAAAGAAGTTGCTATGTAAGTACACTTATGGCATACGCATGTCACACGGATCCTTGACACTTGCATACAGCGTCGGACTGGCTACCGGAGGAATCTCCAGTAATACCAGTCCTGGCCGCGGTTACATGCACTGAACTCCGGAGCTGTAACCTGAGCTCCGGAGTGCAGCCTGGACTGAACAGCGAGCGCCCAGTGATTGATTCCCCGGCAATTGCTGTTCAGTTCATGACAGCTGCAAACAGACTGGGCTGAACTCTGGAGCTCAGGTGACACCTCCGGAGTTCAGTGCAGGTAACCGCGGCCAGGACTGGTATTACTGTAGATTCCTCTGGTAGCCAGTATAACGCTGCTTGCATAACACTCACATAGCATTCGCATGATGCTCGCATGTCATACGGATGCTATGTGAGAAAAAAAAAACACCGTACGCTGACCATACGCAGGACACTTGACTCACATTTGTAGCCGAATATGTGATTTTTTTTATCGCAAGTGGACAAGAGCCCATAGAATAATTGTAGCAATGAAGAGGGTACAACAAATTATTCCAAACAATGGACTCACTTTACTAAGTGAACATTTTTATTTAAGTTTCAGGATTATGAAGTTTTTTACTCTTTATAATAAAATGGAAGAAAACAATTTTTTTAAAAAGTCCACATGCCTTTACAAAATACCATGGGACCAAGCAATCTTGGTAGAACCATGTCCTCATAGGTAAATAATAGTGTGCAAATTTCATTACTTTAAGATTTCGCTTTTATCATAAAATGGCAGATCTCAAACAGATGGATCTCACTTTCATTTACAAACAAAAGGAACTCTTGCATTCAGCTAAAATGTGCAATGAGCGGTTTAATACTACCATTGCTTGCAGTCACTGTGGGGAAAAAAATCCGCTATTAAGGGTGCTTTAAACGCTGCGACATCGCTAACGATATATCGTCGGGGTCACGGTGTTTGTGACGCACATCCGGCGTCGTTAGCGACATTGCAGCATGTTACAGCTAGGAGCAACAATCAACGTTCGCAAAAACGGCAAAAATCGTTGATCTTTGACACGTCGCTCCAAAACATAATGTCATTGGTGTTTCATTCCGCAGCTTGTTCGTCGTTCCTGTGACATCACACATCGCTGTGTGTGGCACCACAGGAACGACGAACATCATTCTACATGCGTCCGTTGGAAAGGAGGAAGGAAGGAGGTGGGCTGCATGTTCCAGCCGCTCATCTCCATCCCCTCCTTTTCTATTGGGCGGCCGTTTTGTGACGCCGCTGTGACGTTGCTGTGAGGCCAAACGCATCTCCCCCTTGAAGGAGGGATTGTTTGGCAGCAACAGCGACGACGCTGAACAGATATGTGCGTGTGACGCTGCCGTAGCGATATTGTTTGCTACGGCAGTGATCACCACATGTCGCACGAAAGACGGGGGCGGGTGCTATTGCTCGCGATATCGCTAGCAATCACTAGCGATGTCGCAGCGTTTAAAGCACCCTTTAAGGTGTTGTTACTGCTGTATATCACAGATGTATTAATTCTCAGTTACATACTGGGAGTGGTCTTGATGAAACTAGTATAAGTCAAGGAATATTACTCAGATATGGATTTTTATTCCCAGAGATACACTATTACTCCCATTTTCAAACTGGTACATCACCACTGAAGTAGTGCATCAAAAACACATTACACTTCTATCTAACCCTATCCTGTGTGCTCTCAGCAATCCTATCCCTACACAGTACAGACAAAATGTCTTTCCTTAACCTCCCACTATGTTTTATACTGCCGGTGAAAGCCTCCTTAATTTGGCTGTGTTATACTATGTGATTGGATTGCTTTAGGCCATTATGAGGAAGTCCTCAATGGAACATCAGACACTATTGGTCTGCTGAGTGTGCATGTGTGAAACGCGCTTGGCATTTTTCTTATTGCTAACTACAGTAGTGATGAGCGATCACTAGTATATTGGGTACTCGGTACTCATAATGAGCATTTGGATGCTCGGATGGGTGCAACTCAAGTAACCGAGTATGATGGAAGTCAATGGGGAAGTCAAACATTTTTCCCAAAAAGATTTGCCCAAAAAAATGCTCGAGTCCCCTATTGATTTCCATTGTACTTGAGTAGTGAAGTCGCCCCCATCTGAGCATCCAACTGCTCATTACGAGTACAAAGCACTTGATTATGGTAGTGCTCGCTCATCACTATTGCTAACCACTTATCTTATAGCAGACAGTTCAAATTTGTGGAAAACTGCGGATTTCAGCAAATTCGACTGAAACTCAATCCTACTTATATCTCTAATTGTAATCTTTCCTTAAATTACATGAGGATTATTGAAACGTGTTAATCTGGAAGTGTCAACCTGTTATGAGACTTAGAAAACATTATAAAAACTGAAAAATTGAATTTATTTTTGTAGTAACAGAAATTTGGAAAAAGTATCTTCAAAAATGTGTTTAGCATGAAAACCTGATGCAAGCAATAGGTCATTTTTGACAATCCATTCTTTTTAAGCTTCACTTATTCTATCGTTCTATGTTACTTTGTCCTTCGGTATGATGATTTCACGCAGACATTTAAACCAGCAAACTGTGATAGTGTCACTGGCATCATCTGCTGGATATTGTACCCAGTATCTTGATAATATGTCTCAGCACTTAAACATGTGGCAAGGGCTCATGTTTTAAAATCATGTGTCACATCACATATTTTCCTCTTTTCACCAAGATCTTTCTTTTGTATGACTGCTATTTTCTTTTCCTCTTGAAATCTCTTTCCTACGCCCGCAGACAAAACAAACTGCACTATTCAGAAAGAGAGCAGAAAAGCAGATTACCAGCCTATGTAGCATCCTCTATTATTGTAAGACATCATTCAGTGTCAATAACATGAAAGGAATTTAATGCTCTTCACTATATATAGCTATTCAAACAATAATACATAAAAATGAACAGTCGTTCTTGATGGAATTTTTTGTATAAGTTGGCCAAATATGTATGACACCAGAATCTATTGATGGAGTTTGTATAAGTAGAAGAGACAGTATATCTATTTAATTAGTCAACAACATGAATTGGAACTTGCAAACAATTCAGACAAGTTCAATCCAGGTAGTTTTAATTTTTGAAGGCTTGTGTAGGATTAGAAACAATAGACAAAATGTGTACAAAAAGTATGTTAGCCTTGTATTTTGTATTGATTAGTGATGAGCGAATATAAAATATTCATAACAAATACCTAGTACTATTCCAGGATTCATCAAGAATAACAAATATAATGCAAGTCAATGGGAAACCTGAGCAGTTTTCTTGAAGATTTCTCAGAAAAATACTTGGTTTCCCATTGACTTGCATTAGGTTTGTTGTTCGTGATGAATACGGAAATAGTACTAGGCATTCAGTGCAAATATTTAGTATTCGCTCATCACTATTTGTGACTATTGTCTGCTAACTCAAGAAACAAACAGAGAGAGGAGAGTTGTTCTAATATACAGGATCATCACACAATCCTTTATATAAAGCAATACAAAAAAAGTTTCTATTGCAATAAAAAAAGACAACCACATTTTAAAAACTCTTAAAATATTGCAAAAAGAATTGACAATCATCCTATAACATTCATAGGGTAGGACAAGATATAATATCAAAGGACGCCAGTTGTGGTCCATAGCAAAAGGCTGAGTCATACCATTTCACATGGGAGCCAAACAGAGAATATATTAATATAAGAAAATCCACAATAATCCAAAAGGACAATAGAAAACCAGTGCACTGGGTACAATATATATATATGCAATTATCATGAACAATGCATATAATAGCCCACACCCCAAACACTAGTTTGAATTTAAAGGCTTCATCAAAGTCTTGCCGATGTCACCATGGAGCAGACTCACCACATATTTATTACAGGGAAATACAGGTTGTCCTACAGACTTTAAAATAGAATAAAAATCAGATCCTTGCCCTAGTACAATTGTTGGGGTTGCATTGTAGCATGTACGGCATAGCAAGTACCTGGATTAGTGCTAGGTATTCGGTGCACAAATTTAGTAATCACTTATCACTATTTGTGACTTTTGTTTACTAACTAGAAATGAGCGGATCCGGAGAAATTTGAATTTGAAAGTCTTCATGGATTTTCTTGGAATATCTCATTAGTGGAGAAGGTATTCTTTGCAAATTTAATGTCCCTTTTTATGCTTTGGAGTCTCTCTAGACCCCAGAGTAAAATAATTATAAGACCTAAAAAACAGAAAATAATCTGTATACTCACCTTAACCTCTCACATCTGTGGCCCCTCAGCTCCATACCATCACCTGTTTAATACTCATCCCATCTTCAGATAATTGTATATGACACTTCCATCCCCAGGCATCTTACACTGAGCACTTGAGCAGCACCCTCCTTAATTTCCTTAAAGCCAGAAGTCCCAGAGCATGGGGAGAAACACCAGAATTGTCATCATTGAAAATGTGGTAAGGACCAGATGGATGACTTATCGGGGTCAAAGTAAAAGGAGGGTTTTTTTATTTTAATGATGTTTTTACAGTTGATAAAAATCGTGGCTAGAGGCCAGTATTTTACAAAATCCACTCGGAGGCAAATAACAAGAAATCTGCTTTTTGATGAATAAGTATATTTTTTTAAAAAAAAAAATGAGTGGAATTCAATCAAATACTAGTAAATGGAGAAATGGAGCTCCTAACTTGTAAAAGATCTACTAAGAGGTATTGGACATTGAAAATGCTAATTTGATTTTTTTTAATGACCATTTTGGAGCTGTTAAAATATACAGTGAAACTTCGACACCTAACTCCAGTCCAGAATCCTCTTACAGAGTTGCATTTCCACCATTTTTATGCATACTGGCCATCTTCTTTGAGAAGGTTTCTCCTCACGAACAACATTTTTAATATTAATTTGAGTTGGCCATCTCAAAGGGTTCTCACCATATTTAAAGATTAATGAATGCTACTTGTATAGTACATGACTGATGAACACATCGATGTACTGTATAAATCTTCCATGGAAATTCTTTATGCCCCTAAGCATCATAAATGCTTTGCAAAAATTATATTTTAGTTGTATTCTCTATATTTTATTATTATAGGATCTAGCCTGTTCTATTTCAGAATGCTGCTTCCTATTGCTTACCACTCAGCCCAGAAGATATAGTAGCTTTACATAAAACAATTACTTTGACTTGATGCTTAGATGGAGACATACACAGAAGTGAAATACGCAGCATACATGCACAAGTGAGAATTTTTCATAGCAGAATCCTATTTTCCACACTTTTAAACATGCATGAGGAATATGCTGCCTATTTATAAATGTATAAAAAATTAATTTCACGTTTCACATTCAGGCTGTAAGCAGAATGTAATACACTAGGCAATAAAGCACAGGAACATGACAGATATTTATACATACTGATGGTAAATGTATGTTTGGAAAATAAATTAAAATGCAATGACCTTTTATGTTTCAACACAATAAATCACTTTATAATAGACTTTAATTTTTATGTAAAGGATTTATGATGTATATCAGAAATGTTTCGTATGGTTTTTAATACAACATGATAAAGTAAGAGTTATGGGAGATGCTGTTTATAAGACCAATAATGATCCCCTGTAAGACCTGTATCATGCAGAGCAACATGTTTTTTTCTCAGTAGTAAACCCTCATAAAAAGAAAAAGAAATGAAAGACTAAGGCGGACTTTGCACACTACGACATCGCAGCCCGATGCTGCGATGCCGAGTGCGATAGTGCCCGCCCCCGTCGCAGCAGCGATATGTGGTGATAGCTGGTGTAGCGAAAGTTATCGCTACGCCAGCTTCACACACACACTCACCTGCCGTGCGACGTCCCTGTGGCCGGCGACCCGCCTCCTTGTTAAGGGGGCGGGTCGTGCGGCGTCACTGCGACGTCACACGGCTGGCAGCCAATCAGAGCGGAGGGGCGGAGATGAGCAGGATGTAAACATCCTGCCCACCTCCTTCCTTCCGCATATCCTACGGAAGTCGCAGTGAGGCCGGTAGGAGACGTTCCTCGCTCCTGCGACTTCACACACAGCGATGTGTGATGCCGCAGGAGCGAGGAACAACATCGGACCGTCGCGTCAGCGTAATCATGGATTACGCCGACGCTGCACCGATGATACGATTACGACGCTTTTGCGCTCGTTAATCGTATCATCCAGCCTTTACACACTGCGATGTCGCATGCGATGCCGGAAGTGCGTCATTTTCAATTTGACCCCACCGACATCGCACCTGCGATGTCGCAGTGTGCAAAGTGCCCCTTAGACTTTCATCTTTTTGCATCCTTTCCATTTTTGCTTAAAAACTCTATATCTGAATCTAGTGAAATGTTCATTGTTGTATTGGAGAATAATGAAAACTCATCCACTGAAAAATATTTTCAAAGGATTCTCAACCAAAAATGGTTAATTAAATAGGTTGTCCACTACTCTTACATTGATTGCCTATGCTTAGGATACATCATCAATGTCTGATTGGCCGGGGACTCCCTGTGTGGCGCCAGCAGCAGGCACGCAAAAATACTCAGTTCTGGATCTCCACTCTCTTCTGATAGCAGCTGCAGCTGGGTACTGCACATCCGCCTCCAATTGATTTGAATAGGTGGAGGATTTGCAGTACCCGGCAGCGGCGACTATCAGTTGATGGAGCCTCTCTAGAACTTAGCATTTCCAGCTGACTGATACCACTACCAGCACTGAAAACAGGTGATCAGCGGGGGTGCCAGGTGATGGACCCTTGTCAATAAGACATTAAAGACTTATCCTAAGGATAGTCAATCAGTATAAACATAGTGGAAATCTCTTTAAAGGGATTTTCTGGAGGAATAAAAATTATGCTGATGCTGTTGTTGAGACAGCATCAGAATAATATTATAATATTGGAGATGGAGCACTAGACCTGGGGATATGTGTGTCGATTGTTTTAAACATGTGGAAGCCTTGAGTATAAAAAAAGGATTTGTGGATAACTCTTTTAATGTGATGGAAAAAAAAGTGTTGTAAGGTAGACAGACTTAAGCGGGCTTTACACGCTACAATATATCCTACGATGTGTCGGCGGGGTCACGTCATAAGTGATGCACATCCGGCATCGTTAGTTACATTGTAGCATGTGACAGCTACGTGCGATTGAACATTAAATCATTCATCGCATGCACGTCGTTCAATTGCTAAAAATTGAACGTGAGGTTGTTCAATGTTCCCGAGGTAGCACACATCGCAGTGTGTGACACCCCGGGAACGATGAACAGATCTTACCTGCGTCCCGCGGCTCCCGCTGGCAATGCGGAAGGAAGGAGGTGGGCGGGATGTTTACGTCCCGCTCATCTCCGCCCCTCCGCTTCTATTGGCCGGCTGCCGAATGATGTCGATGTGACGTCGAACGTCCCTCCCACTCCAGGAAGTGGACGTTCGCCGCCCACATCGAGGTCGTATGGAACAGTAAATATGTGTGACAGCAAATAATCGTTTGTGCAACACGTTCAACAAATTGAAAGTGACGCACATACGATGGGGGCAGTTATGATCGCATACAATATCGTATGCTTAATTGTAGTGTGTAAAGCAGGCGTTATACTCATAGTTTATTATAATTTTTACACTTTATGTCAGTGAGTATTATTATGCAGTCTCAAAAATATTTTTGCCCCTAAACCACCAAGAAAAAGTAGCAGAATTGTATCATGATTTAAAGAAATCTCAATCACAATAGTGAACACCAAAGATGAGGTACATTAAAGAAGGATCTTCATGTATACATTTTATTTATTAAAACTGATCATTAATAGTGATGAGCGAGCATGCTTGTCACTACTCGGTACTCGCACGAGTATCGCTGTACTCGGGCTGCTCGGCGGGGACCGAGTAATCTCGCGATACTCGTGCTGTACTCGTGGTCTTCATTTCTGCATGTTGGCGCTCTTTTGAGAGCCAGCCCTCATGCAGGGATTGGCTGGCAGACCACTGCAATGCCACAGCCCTGTTAGTTGTGGAATTGCAGTGATTGGCCGGCCTGCACAGCGTGACCGAGCCTTTATATCGGCCGGCGCGCTGTGCTCTGCTCACAGCTATCCAGACAGTGAGTGCAGGGAGAGTGTCGCTGATTCAGGGAAAGCTTTGCGGCCCTTTATAGCTTTTTCAGTTGCAGGGCTGCAAACAGTGTGACCAAAAGTCCTTCTCAGGACTATTCTAGTTGTATACAGGCAGGCAGGGTATAGCCAGGTCGGAGTACAGTAGCAGAGTCCTTCTCAGGACTATTGTTGCTATATACAGGCAGGGTATAGCCAGGTCTGAATACAGGCTAGTGACCAAAAGAGTCCTTGTCAGGACTATTGTACCAGTATACAGGCAGGCAGGCAGGCAGGGTAGTGGTGACCGTATACCAGCCTTCATCATATCTGGGGCTGGTGTACACAGTGTAAAACAGTCCAGATAGTGTCTGACTTGTCTGTAATTGTCGCTCCCCAAAAAAACCTGTTAGGTTCTTATTGCGTCCATGCTTGGTTTTTAAAACCGCACGTGTGTGCCTGTTGGTGGCAGCGTACAGGTGCACTTGTGTGCAATTTCCAGAAACTTTGATATAACGCACAAGTAGTGAATATACACGTCAGCAGTGCACAGCATTGCAAAATGCGCAAGGGCATTGGCAAGGAACAAGGAAGTGGACGTGATGGTGGTGCAGGCAGAGGCCGAGGTCGTGGGCAAGCTCTAATTTCGCCACAACAAAGGGCCACATCTAGTCGCTCGCACGTCCTGTCCCAAATTCTTGGGGACCGCAGCAGTACACCGCTCTTGAACCAAGACCAGTGTCAACAGGTTGTTAGTTGGATAGCAGATAATGCTTCCAGTCAGATTGGCACCACCACAAACACTCTGTCTTCCACACGGTCAAGTGTCAGTAGCCGTGATACTGCACCGCACATTTCTGAACCTGATCCTCCTTCCTACCACCAGGCTGAGTACACGTCCTCCTCGGACATTAATGATCCCACACTTGGACACTCGGAAGAGCTGTTCACGTTTCCATTCACACATTCTGGCCTCTCGCCAGCTCATATTGAAGTGGGTCATGAGGAGATCGTCTGTACAGATGGCCAAATATTTGAGCAGCCACGTTCTCACGAAGTTGGCAACGTGTCTCAACAAGTGGTGGACGATGATGAGACACAATTGTCAGCAAGTCAGGAGGAGGAGCATGGTGCGGAAGAGGAAGACGACGTGGTGGATGATCCAGTAACTGACCCAACCTGGCAGGAGGATATGCAGAGCGAGGACAGCAGTGCACAGGGGGAGGGAGGCGTAGCATCACAACAGGCAGTAAGAAGCAGGGTGGTGGCCCCAGGCAGAAGTCAGGCAACCGTTCCCCGGAACAACACGACGACACAAGGTGCCTGTACAAATGTTAGGTCTTCCCGAGTCTGGCAGTTTTTTAAGTTGGATCCAGATGATTCAAAAAAGGCCATTTGCAACACCTGCCGTGCCAGCATCAGCAGGGGTACCAAAACTAGCAGCCTGACCACCACCAGCATGATCAGGCACATGTCAGCCAAGCACCCGACTTTGTGGGAAGTACAACAGAGTCGAGGAGCAGTGCTTGCTGATGTCACTGCTACGTCTTCGCTGGTTGTGCATGCGAGCCAATCCTCTGTCCATGCTGCCTGCGAACAAGCCTCCTCCACTCCTGCACCTGCAGTTGCCTACGCAGAAAGAACACCATCATCAAGCACGTCCTTGTCCCAGCGCAGCGTTCAGTTATCCATTCAGCAAACCTTTGAACGCAGGCGCAAATACACTGCCAACACCCCACATGCCACAGTTCTAAATGCTAACATTTCGCGACTGCTTGCGCTGGAAATGTTGCCTTTTAGGCTGGTGGAGACAGAAGCATTCCGTGACCTGATGGCGGCAGCTGTCCCACGTTACTCGGTCCCCAGCCGCCACTATTTCTCCCGGTGTGCCGTCCCCGCGTTGCATAACCACGTGTCACAAAACATCACACGTGCCCTGAACAACGCTGTTTCACCCAAGGTCCACCTAACCACAGACACGTGGACAAGTGCTTGTGGGCAAGGCCGCTACATCTCGTTGACGGCACACTGGGTTAATATTGTGGAAGCTGGGACCCAGTCTGAGCGAGGGACGGAACACGTCCTTCCCACACCAAGGTTTGCAGGCCCTACCTCAGTCAGTGTTTCACCCACACTCTACAGCTCCGGAATGTCATGCTCTTCAGCCTCCTCCTCCTCCTGCGCATCCTCATCCACTGTGCCCTCCACACCAGTCACAAGTTGGAAGCACTGCAGCACTGCCTCGGCGAAGCGGCAACAGGCTGTGCTGAAGCTAATCTGCATAGGTGACAAACCCCACAATGCAGAAGAGCTGTGGACAGCTCTGAAACAGCAGGCAGATCACTGGCTCACACCTCTGAACCTAAAGCCAGGAAAGGTAGTGTGTGACAATGGCCGGAACCTGGTGGCGGCTTTGAGGCGAGGCCAGCTGACACATGTTCCATGCGTGGCCCATGTGCTCAACCTCGTGGTTCAGCGGTTTATAAAGTCATACCCAGAGCTGTCTGATCTGCTGGTAAAAGTTCGCCGCCTGTCTGCACATTTTCGAAAGTCACCTACTGCTTCAGCCGGCCTTGCCGGCTTTCAGCGCCGTTTGCATCTTCCGGCTCACAGACTGGTGTGTGATGTCCCCACGCGTTGGAATTCAACTCTGCACATGTTGGTCAGGATATGTGAGCAGAAGAGGGCAGTTGTTGAGTACCTGCATCACCTAAGCCGTCGGGAAATGGGTCAAACTCCACACATAACACCTGAGGAGTGGAGATGGATGTCAGACCTATGTACCATCCTCCAAAACTTTGAGGACTCCACCAAGATGGTGAGTGGTGATGACGCCATTATTAGCGTCACCATACCGCTATTCTGCCTTCTAAAACGGTCTCTGCTGAAAAACAAACATGATGCATTGCAGGCGGAGCGCGATGAGTTGCAGCAAGAAACAGTAGTGGGTGTGGGTGATAACACACAGCCCAGCCTCGTCTCATCACAACGTGCAGTGGAGGACTATGACGAGGAGGAGGATGAAGACATGGAGCAACTCTCCGGCCAAATTGAGGATATGACATGCACACCAGTCATATCCTCGGTTCAGCGTGGCTGGCCAGAGGACAGGGTAGATGAGGAGGAGGAGGAGGAGGAGGAGGAGGACAGCATGTTCAGTCATCTTGTTGGTCAGGCTACTGAAGTCCTGGCTGTTAAGAGTCTGGCGCACATGGCTGACTTTATGGTAAGCTGCCTGTCTCGTGACCCTCGCGTTAAGAACATCTTGGCCGACAATCATTACTGGTTGGTAACACTGTTAGACCCACGCTACAAGGAGAACTTTTTGTCTCTTATTCCCGTGGAGGAGAGGTCAACCAAAATGCAGCAGTTTCGGAAGGCCATACTCACGGAAGTAGGCAAAGCATTCCCCTCACAAAACGCTAGCGGCATAGGTCAGGAATCAGTGGACAACCGAGGCGTACAGCCGAGAGAGGCACAAGTCCAATCCGCCAGAGGTAGGGGAACAGTCTTTAAGATGTGGGACAGTTTTCTCAGCCCCTCACGTACCACAGCCCCTGAGGTGCGGGGTAGTGCCACAAGAAATCCTAAGTTTGCCCAGATGCTGAAGGAGTACCTTGCAGATCGAACAACTGTACTCCGACATTCCTCTGTGCCTTACAATTATTGGGTATCCAAGCTGGGCACGTGGCATGAATTGGCTCTCTACGCCTTGGAAGTCCTGGCCTGCCCTGCTGCTAGCGTTTTGTCAGAGCGTGTTTTTAGTGCCGCAGGTGGAATCATTACAGATAAACGCACCCGCCTGTCAACTGAAAATGCTGACAGGCTGACTCTGATCAAGATGAACAAGGGTTGGATTGGGCCAGACTTCACCACACCACCAGCAAATGAGAGCGGAATTTAAAGTTTGCCATGTACCTCCACTCACCCATGGGTACACACTTCTGGACTTTGGATAATCGCTGGACTGCTCCTCCTTCTCCTCATGCGCCACCATGATGATGACCGTTACAAATTGCAATACTTAGGCCTTTGTTTCAGGTATACCCCCAGTGGTAAATTTTTTCGCCCATTCTTTGCAGAATGGACATTACAACGACAGGAGACCCGCTCCTTTGCAATGGGAACAATGTTTTGAGGCCCTCATGCACGTCTCTACCCAGGGACAATGTGGAGCCTCCCAATTTTTGGCTGCCCTGCCTAAGGGCTATACTATAATACACCCACTTCCTTAAAATGGACACTTAATGTTTTGAGGCCCTCATGCACGTCTCTACCCAGGGACAACGTGGAGCCTCCCAATTTTTGGCTGCCCTGCCTAAGGGCTATACTATAATACACCCACTTCCTTAAAATGGACACTTAATGTTTTGAGGCCCTCATGCACGTCTCTACCCAGGGACAACGTGGAGCCTCCCAATTTTTGGCTGCCCTGCCTAAGGGCTATACTATAATACACCCACTTCCTTAAAATGGACACTTAATGTTTTGAGGCCCTCATGCACGTCTCTACCCAGGGACAACGTGGAGCCTCCCAATTTTTGGCTGCCCTGCCTAAGGGCTATACTATAATACACCCACTTCCTTAAAATGGACACTTAATGTTTTGAGGCCCTCATGCACGTCTCTACCCAGGGACAATGTGGAGCCTCCCAATTTTTGGCTGCCCTGGCAAAGGGCTATACTGAAATAGACCCACTTCCTTACAATGGGCACTTCAGGTTTACAGGCCATCATGCACGTCTCTATCCAGGGACAATATGGAGCCTCCCAATTTTTGGCTGCCCTGGCAAAGGGCTATACTGAAATAGACCCACTTCCTTACAATGGGCACTTCTGGTTTACAGGCCATCATGCACGTCTCTATCCAGGGACAATGTGGAGCCTCCCAATTTTTGGCTGCCCTGGCAAAGGGCTATACTGAAATAGACCCACTTCCTTACAATGGGCACTTCAGGTTTACAGGCCATCATGCACGTCTCTATCCAGGGACAATGTGGAGCCTCCCAATTTTTGGCTGCCCTGGCAAAGGGCTATACTGAAATAGACCCACTTCCTTACAATGGGCACTTCTGGTTTACAGGCCATCATGCACGTCTCTATCCAGGGACAATGTGGAGCCTCCCAATTTTTGGCTGCCCTGGCAAAGGGCTATACTGAAATAGACCCACTTCCTTACAATGGGCACTTCAGGTTTACAGGCCATCATGCACGTCTCTATCCAGGGACAATGTGGAGCCTCCCAATTTTTGGCTGCCCTGGCAAAGGGCTATACTGAAATAGACCCACTTCCTTACAATGGGCACTTCAGGTTTCCAGGCCATCATGCACGTCTCTATCCAGGGACAATGTGGAGCCTCCCAATTTTTGGCTGCCCTGGCAAAGGGCTATACTGAAATAGACCCACTTCCTTACAATGGGCACTTCAGGTTTACAGGCCATCATGCACGTCTCTATCCAGGGACAATGTGGAGCCTCCCAATTTTTGGCTGCCCTGGCAAAGGGCTATACTGAAATAGACCCACTTCCTTACAATGCGCACTTCAGGTTTACAGGCCATCATGCACGTCTCTATCCAGGGACAATGTGGAGCCTCCCAATTTTTGGCTGCCCTGCCTAAGGGCTATACTATATAATATACCCACTTCCTGACAATGGACACTTAATGTTTTGAGGCCCTCATTCACGTCTCTATCCAGGGACAACGTGGAGCCTCCCAATTTTTGGCTGCCCTGCCTAAGGGCTATACTACAATAGACCCACTTCCTTACAATGGGCACTTCAGGTTTACAGGCCCTCATGCACGTCTGTATGCAGGGGCATTGGTGAACCTCACAATTTTGGACTGCCCTGGCAAAGGAAAATACTACAAAGACTCACTTCCTCAAAATGGGCACATTAGACTCAAGAGGCCTTCATGTACGTCTCTTCTCAGGGACATCGGAGTGCCACACAATGTTTTCACGTAAAATCTTTCATGTATTAATCTCAAAAAGTAACATACACCAGCTCTATCTCACTATTGGGTATGTGCCCTTAACATTTCTGCCATGAAAAATCATTTTGGGGTCATTTTGGAAGGTTTTCTGGTGAGTCCGTAAAAATGGCGTGAAACGCGGACAAAATTGTTCACAGCTGTGACTTTTGAGTGATAAATGCTTCAAGGGGTCTTCCCCATGCTGTTGCCATGTCATTTGAGCACTCTTCTGAGACTTTTGTGACATTTTTAGGGTTTCTCCATGCTGCCGGGGGGTCATTTCACAAAAATACTCGGGTCTCCCATAGGATAACATTGGGCTTGTTGCTCGGGCCGAGTACACGAGTATCTTGGGGGCTCAGCCCGAGCTTCGAGCACCCGAGCTTTTTAGTACTCGCTCATCACTAATCATTAAAAAAAATGTAGGGTCTAAACATGTTATATTCCAAAAACAATGGGCTCCATGTACTTTATATTTCCATTTCTCTCTAAAATAAATAAAAATAAATCTTTATTTTTATATAGCACTAACATATTCTGTAGCGCTTTACATACAACAGGAACATTGTCCCCATTGGGGCTCACAATCTAAATTCCCTATCTGTATGTCTTTGGAGTGTGGGAGGAAACCGGAGTACCCGGAGGAAACCCACGCAAACATGGATAGAACATACAAACTCCTTGCAGATGGTGTCCTTGGTGGGATTCAAACCCAGGATCCCAGTGCTGCAAGACTGCAGTGCTAACCACTGAGCCACCGTGCCGCCAACTTTATGCAAAAAAAAGCCAGGTCTGGGCATTTAGGCATGAACTTGAAATAAATTTCCTATAAGTTTGAAAACTCATGTATTGGAGATGCCCAAAACCTAAAAGTAGTACATTTAATTTTCCATGTAGGAAAAAAAATCATACATGGCAAAACACATATTATATCTGATTGACATTACCAAATCTGGCAAACATAATTTTTCACCTGAGTTAGCTTAACTAGTCAAGGGGCTTGTCTGACAGAACATATAGATCTTTCCTATCTCAATGCAGAATTTGCATCCAACCAGATACTTCACTATTTGTTAATCCATCACAGTGTAAGAAGGATGACACAAAGCTGGTATTTAAGCAGAAAGTAAAGAGTGAAAAGATCTATAAGTATTCATTGTTCAGTTTAAATATTCAAAGCTTTCACCAATTCTTCAACAGTGGGAGCATTTCTCACAGTGTAGATCAGGCATGCACATCAATAGACCATTTGCTAGATGCAAACTTTTGGCCTGAAAGTTTATACATTACTGAACTGGCTCGCACAGAACAACCAAATAACTTGTATTAAACAGTTTAAGGTTGTGCTTTTGATTATCAAAAATAGTGCATAGTCATAAAAAACAGAATATGGATTCATGTCAAACATGGTGGGATACCACTAAATCACCAAATAAGCAAAAGCTTCCAGTTTTTGTTTTTATTTTTTCATTACATGCAGCATACTGTAGATTTCAGAGCCTAAAGAAATGGCAAAGAATTCAAGTTAATGAATAAATAAAGCTCAGGGGTTGTAGTTGAAAAGATACTGTTTCAGGAAATCGGCAATAATAAGCAACTTGTTCTTTGTTGTAGTTTGATTCTATATAATCTTGTGATTAATCATGGTTTTAGAGATTTCACAAACTGCTTGAAATTAATTCTATACATTAAACAAACCTACTGTACTATATATAACTCTTGACCACAATTAGGTTGATTACTAGCATGGTTGTTTGGTGATCCCATTATTAAAAGTCCTCTTATAGTCCTCATATGTATCTATACATTGTGCAAACTCGGTTGTTATTAGACACAAGATTGCTATAATTGAGGGCATATAATGATAGGATATAGCGCACAAAGTGGTATAGATATAAAGCCAGTAACTCTTCTTTCTTAAGAAAGCTCAATGCACTCGTTATACCAATTAAAGAAGCTAAGGCTTCCTATAATGCTTAAACTGTTGAGTAGAATAATAAAGCAAGAGAAAAGCGGGATGATAATAGGCTGATACTATACTTTACTGGGCCAAAATGGCTCAAGCAAGAACAAACTGCCCAATCATTCTCTTCCCCAACAACATCTGGGAGGATGATGGTCAGCTGATCCTTCTGAAATTGGTATACTTTAACATGTGACAGCCCTTATTTTATATAAACATGTTTTATATATATTTAAAATTGTTACTATTTCTATGGTTGATAGTAGACATAATGTAAGTCTAGTTCAACCTATAACCTAACATGTTGATCCAGATGAAGGCAAAAAACCCGAAGAGACAGGTGCTGATTATATTGAGGGAAAATGCCTTCAAAACTCCACATAGAACAATCAAACAATATCTCTGGATCAACAGCCCATCAAAAAGTCTAAAGGGTGCTTTACACGCTGCGACATCGCCAGCGATAGCTAGCGATGTCGTGCACGATAGCACCCGCCCCCGTCGTTCTTGCGACATTTGGTGATCGCTGCCGTAGTGAACATTATCGCTACGGCAGCGTCGTCACATGCACATACCTTGTCAGCGACGTCGCTGTGACCGCCGAACAATTTCTCCTTCAAGGGGGAGGTGCATTCGGCGTCATAGCGACGTCACTGTGGTGTCACTAAGCGGCCACCCAATAGCAGAGGAGGGGCGGAGATGAGCGGCTGGAATATCCTGCCCACCTCCTTCCTTCCTCCTTTCCGGTGGATGCAGGTAAGGAGACGTTCGTCGTTCCTGCGGTGTCACACATAGCGATGTGTAATGCCGCAGGAACAACAAACAACATCATACCTGCAGAAGCAATGATCTTATGGAAAGGAGCAATGTGTCAACGATCAACGATTTTTGACGTTTTCACGATCGTTGATCGTCGCTCCTTGGTGTCACACGCTGCGATGTCGCTAACGACGCTGGATGTGCGTCACTAACGACGTGACCCCAACGATATATTGTTAGCAATGTCGCAACGTGTAAAGCACCCTTAAGACTTATAACTAAAGATGGGTGGATCCGTTGAAGTTTGGTTTGTCAGGTTTTGAAAAACTTTAGATCGAGTTCAGTTCAGGACCCGGACTTAACCTAAACTCTATTGGAAGTTAATGTAGTTTGTATCTTCGCCCACATGTAGCCAGTCATAAACTGAGCGCTTCTGAGGGAAGGAAGATTTTTAATTTTTTTTTTTTGTAGCACACTACATTTCATGATGTTGTTTTTACCCCCAATGAAAGCCATTCAAACACTGCAAGCGACTTGCATTGGGCTGGATACCAAGCATACCCAAGTGCCCTGATGTTCAACTGAGTGGTTAGCATCCGAGCTTGTGTTAGTCTTTTTTGTAGAAATCATGTTTGGTACGAACACCAAACTTTACTGTTTGAGTTCTCTCATTTCTACTCAGAATTAGTGATGGGTGAACTCGAACTGTAAAGTTTGGCGTCCATGCAGAACAGCAGGTGTTCGAGTGCTGGACCCGGACACAGACTTTTCAGGAAAGTCTGTGTTACAGCTCGGGTTTGGCCACCCGGATAATTAAAAAAAAAGAAAAAAACAAAAGGGCTGAAGCAAGAGAATATACTTACCAAACCTCCCACATGGCTGTAACACTACTTCCAGGTCAGCTCATCAATTCTCATACATATTCACTGCTTTCTTTACCCACTGGTGGCTCTGAGAGGCTGCTGGTAGAGCATGCCCCTACCTTCTCTAGCAGCGCCTGTGATTGGTTGGAATCACAGGCGCTGTTTGCGTGCTTATAGTGGAGTGTAAAATAAATAAATAAATTTAAAAACTGGAGTAGGGTCCCTCCTATAGTAATACCAGCACATATAACGCCATGGCTACAGTCTGCCACCCTCAGCCATGGGCTTATCTTGGCTGTGTATCAAAATGAACTGCATGCATCTTTTATAATTATTATTTAAATACATAAATTATTTAAAAAAAACAATATGAAGTCCTTCTAATTTTGGTGCTCAGTCAAGATCATGCTGACAGATAAAGACTGGTATTTTCAGGCTGGGGAGGCCCATGATTATTGGAACCCCCTAACTGGAGAATACCAGTCTGCAACCACCCGGAATTGACACATCCATTAGATGTGACAATCCCGGCGCTTTACACAGCTCTTACCGATGGCCCAAAAGCAGTGACAATCAAGTTAATAAGGGGTTAATGACAGCTCTGGGCTGCCACTAAGCCCAGAATTAGTGATGGATAGAGGTCTCTGAGAACCCCATAACTAATCCTATATCTAAAAAGAAATAAAACACAAACACAGAGAAAAATCCTTTATTTTAAATACATGTATGATCTCTCCAGGCTCCAGGAAACAGTAACAAGGGAAACCTGGCTGGCAACAGTGATGTCACTCAGTTCACTGGAGGTCATACCTGGGATCCCATGGTATGACCTCTGCTGACCTGAGCACCACACTCCCACTAGTGGCAATGTCACTGTTAAAGTGCGGAGTCATGTGCCACATCCCAGCAGGCCTTTAATACTGACAGTGTCTTCCATGGGTCATGGAGTGCAAGGCTGGCCAACAATCTCTTTCACCACCCAGCACTCTAACTGTTAAAGTGTGGGGTTGTGCCCAGTACCCCACCAACCCTTTAACAGTGATGAAGTAGATGGAAGAAAAGGGTTAATTTGTGCTGCCAGAGGAAGATCACTGAAGATCGATGGAGATTAAAACATATGACTTTATATTTCTACGCATTTTGGAGCTGTAGAACTCCTTCTTCAGGATGAAAATCAATAATGTACACATTTTGTTCTTGAAGAAGGCATTATTCAGTTCCGAAACGCATAGAACAATAAAATTATTTTTTAATCTCCATATATCTTCAGTGATCTTCCTCTGGCAGTGTGGATTAACCCTTTTCTTTTGTCTACTTTATAGCTATCTTCATGGGTTCTGCAGCAGCCATCCTTATTACATGGTGTTAGTAGCTGTGTCTTTAACACAACCACACCAGGTTAGTGCACTTATTTAAAACCTTTCTGTTACCATCAGATAAGACATCATTTACGCCCCCCTTCTATGTCTTTTCAGTTTTTAAAACCCTTTAACAGTGAGAGTGCCAGCCAGGGGTCGGAGGGTGGGGGCAGCCTTGAACTTCAATTCCCCCAGCTGGAACTGTCAGTGTTTAATGTGTAGTGCCATGCCCAGCACCCCTCCGGCCCTTTAACAGTGACAGTGCCGGCTGGGGTTCAGGGAGTTTGAGGAGGCCCCACATTCCTCTCCCCCAGCCACTGCAGTCACTGTTGAAGTGCGAGGCTATGCCCTGCACCCTGCCAGCCATTTAAAACTGCCACTGCCACTGGGAGTGTGTGACAGCTTTGAATCCCCTCTACTATCCATCACTGTCACTGTTAAAGTACAGGGCCATGCCACACACCCCGCTAGCCCTTTAACAGTGATAGTGCCGGTCGGCCCAGGGGTCGGGAAGTGTGGAGCTGCCCCGTACTCCCCTCTCTATAGCCAGCACTGTCACTGTTAAAGTGAGGAGCTGTGCCCCACACTCTGCCAGCCCATTATCACTGACAGTGCGAGCTAGGGGGAGAGGAGTGCACTATCACTGTTGAAGGGTTGGCCCTGCACTTTAAGCCAGAGTGCAGTACTCAGATCATTGGCGGTCATACCATGGGAACTCGGGTATGCCCTCCGGTAAACTGAGTGACATCACTGCTCCCAGCTGGGTCCCCCTTGTCTCTCGTAGCTTGGAGAGATTGGACATGTTTTCAGTCTCTCCAGGCTTCGATGTAGCAGAGCCAGGACCATCGTGAGATTTCATGTGGATTACAGTACAACTACAAGAGTCTTTTGGGGGTTAATAAAGAGGGAAAAAAGGGTGCTGTATTTTATTTCAAACAAAGGATTTTTTCAGTGTTTGTGTGTATTTATTTTTACTTATAGGATTACTGATGGGGTCTCATAGACTTTAGGGCTTGATGACAGTTTTATGATGTCATTCTAAAGGGTGCTTTACACACTGCAACATAGCTAGCAATCTCGATAGCGATGTGACATGCCAGATAACGGATGCAATCTACCGAGATCGCACATGTGACTGGCGCTACAAAACCGACCTATGTGCGATCTCGGCAGATCGCATCTGCGATCTGGCGTGTCACATCGCTAACAAGATCGCTAGCGATGTTGCAGCGTGTAAAGCACCTTTAAGGCTGGGGAGTCCCAATAATGATGGGCTTCCACAGCCTGAGAATACTAGCCCCCAGCTGTCTGCTTTATTTTGCCTGGGTATCAAAACTGAGGGGACCGAACATGTTTTTTTTTAAATTATTTATTTAAATAATAAAAAAAAAACCTGCATGTGTTTCCTCTTATTTTAATACACAATCAATATAAGCCCATGACTGGGGGTGGCAGCCTGAAGCCGTGGCTTTATCTGTGCTGGTATCACTATAGGGGGGATCCTACACCATTTTTTATATTTATTTATTTTAAACTACAATATAAGCACACAGACCGCACCTGTGATTCCAACTAATCACCGGTGCTGTTGGAGAGGGTGGGGACGTAGTCTACTTGCAGGCAATCAGAGCCATCGGTGGGCATTGAAAGCAGTGAATATGTATGAGGACTGATAAGCGGACACTGAAGTAGCGTTACAGCCATGTAAGAGGCTCTGTAAGTATATTCTCCTGCTTTAACCCTCTTATTTTACAGGTAATATTAATTTCCCTATAGACTTATATGGGGTTTGGCATTCGGGCAGATGTTCAGGTTAAAGTCACATCCCAAACCGGACATTTTTTATAAAAACGCGAACATCTGCGGGTTCGCTCATCTCTGCTCATAACCTGTAATATTATATTTCAGGAAAGGTTTCCAGGCCCTTTTTGGTCCTTTTTTAGTTAATCAATAGGGATGATCGAATATCACAAATATTCAGCAATATTCGGCTTCGCGAATTTCCGACGAATAGGTCGCCGCTATGTGAATATTCGATGCGCAATGTAAGTCTATGGGAAGCCCGAATAGTTACTATTCGGCAACTATTTGGGTTTCCCATAGACTTACATTGCGCAACGAATATTCGCAAATAGTCGAATAGCGGTGACCTATTTGGTGAATATGGGCGTTGCCGAATATTTGAGATATTCCATCATCCCTATTAATCAACCAAAACTAAATCATATGGCAGAGAGCTCCATAATATCACTTCTCTAACAGTAGAGGATGCCCCCTTGTCATCATTTCAGGCTTCGGTGCAAATAGATTGTTAGAAAGATAAATGTATGGCTTATGTTAAGCTAATAACAGCAAGTGGCAGAAGGGTATTTTAAGGATAAACTATACAACACTAAAGGCAGACATGACAAAGCAGAACCGAAATCTAAATGACTTCACTATTGTATCTCAAGTCTTAAAGATATGGCACATTTAATAATACATTGTCAGATATTTGTTCTGTTTTGTGACCTTTCGGCCTTAAAACCTATAATTTCTGTTGCTATTCTATTTTCTGTGCACTTTATCAAGTGGTGTGGAATTGACTGACAAGTAGTTACCATGTCGCAAAGTATATAAAGCATTACACAAACTCATTTTCTTGCTTCTACTTTGTGTAATGCAATGTCATGCTGTTAAAAGCAACCTAGCAGAAAATGGACACAGTTTAGTGACAATACTCATTTTTTCTTTAAAGAGTATTTTTGTTTTAGCTTCTCTGTTGAATCTAAAACATGTGAATCAAAAGCTTATCATGAAAAAAATACATAGAAACATTTTAAATGTTGTTCCACGGGATGGTGAGAGTTACTGATCATGGGGTTGCACTAATTTTTAAAATTGCAATAGTGATTAAAGAGGAATGGCACACAATAAGATTTCAATTAAAAATGCTAAAGAATTTTTATTTCTGCAAGTATTTTCTAACATAGATATGTCAAGAGAACTAAGAAAACATCTTTAAGGCAATATTCCCACATTAAAGTTTGACTAATGTTTTCTGTCTGATTTTCCATGGAACTTGCAGAATATAATAAATGTGTATTCTAAAAGATGTATCATTAAAATAAAATGTGTAGAAGCAGTCCTGCAATTTATTTCTGTCTCTGAATCCTGCCCTTGATTGTCTATCATACTCTGACTTCTTTTATATGTCGCATGATGTACTTGTAGTACTTTCTATCAGTTTTGTCTTCTTGTTTTTAGACTAGACTATATACAATACTTTGCTGTATGAGAAAAAAATCACCGTACATATGTCCAATTCCGTACTTTCACTGCGCTCTGACCCACTCTTGCAGTCCGCATAAACATGCAGAATAACGCAGAAACAAACACAAACACACACACATATTATGCTCACCTTACCCTCCGTTCCCTCGGCAGCCTCCTGGTTCTTGTAGTCCGCAGATACAGTATTGTATCCAGTAACCATCGAGATGATGCAGGAGCTTCCGCTGTCAGCCACTTCTCAAATGGCAGCGCGCTGACCAATCATAGGCAAGCAGCTCATGCTTTGACGTCAGCGCGCTGGCCAATCAGAGGCAAGTGGTTCCTGTGAATGACGTCTGCTCTTGAAGCGCTGACTGCGGAAGCTCCTGCATTGGTCGCAATGGTTACCAGATACACATACCTGCGGAGTACAAGAACCAGGAAGCCGCTGAGGGAACGGAGAGTAAGGTGAACATAATATGTGTGTATGTTTGTCTGTGTTTGTGCATGTGTGGAATGTCACAGTACGGGACCAGGATGGGACACAGCACAAGTTGTGGAACGAATTGTCTGAGCTGCAATTATTTCCTATGGGAAATAGATGTGTAACTTGGTTTACAAGCACACTCCCAGAACGGATTGTTCTCGTAAACCAAAGTTCCACTGGATATAGTAAAAGTGACTGAATGTCCATTGCTTATATTATAACTGTTAGAGGAGCTGTGTAATCATTATCAGTAACTGTAACACAAGCTCCTTTTACCACTCCCCCTACTCATCTTGACCCCATCTGTGGAAAAATTGTGATGTATAGTTATTCAGGGCAGATCAAAGTGCACCTGTGCAGGACCTCAATGCCGGCCTGTATGTATGAGGTAGGATGCGCCATGCACCCAGGCTTCAGAAGAAGGGGGACAAAGATGGCTGAAAGAGGAGGTGCTGCACCCAGAGAACGAAGACACCCATCTGACCAGTCTTCACCGTATCGACCATTTAGGTGAGTATCATAAAGTCATTTTTACGTTCTAGACAGCAGCCTAAGTTCGTATATACGACATGTTAGAATGCTGTATATAAAAGCCCACTGGTGGTGGACGCAGCTTATAGTCACCAAATCTGGTGACAAGTTTAAGTGCTAATATTCAGCTGACAGTGAAAATTAGTGAGTAAACTATCTGAAGTCAGTACACATACCACACAATTTTTTTTTTTTTAGAAAACAGGAACATGAGGAATAATAAGTCTAAATAATCAGATAATGTGTTTTTATTTGGAATAAAGATTGTTTGAGCTGATCTTATTTCCTACAATAGCTAGTACTGTAGTCTGCAATGGGTTGCTAGGTAACAAAATGCATTTTTTTCCATCACCAGTGATTTTTACATTGGATAACAGATGGGAGCTGGTTATTGAGAAGTAGGCAAAAAAATGAGATAGAATCTAATTATTTGTCAACAAACAAAACTTAGACTATTGCAGTGGAAATATTGCTAAAAACTGTGGATTTTTCTGTTGTTCTTCAAGTGCATCTCAATAAATTAGAATATCATCAAAAAGTAAATTTATTTCAATAATTCAATACAAAAAGGGAAAAACATATTATATAGAGTCAATACACACAGAGTGATCTATTTCAAGGGTTTATTTCTGACTTATATATGTCATATATAAAATGAGTAAAGATGTTTTGGCTGTTCATTAAACATGTAACAAAAACACGAAACCTAGCTGCATATATGCCTGGATATGTCATTCGGGCTCCTTGTTTACGAAACCAATTCCGGAATGACACGTTTGGGTAGATGTAGAGTTATGTTTCATGCTCTGCACACAGTAGGGCAGAGGAAAGGGCACATGTGCAAGCCAGCAATGCTAATGCACAGGCACAAGATTCCTTACAGACATGTGGATGACGTAAGATGTGGCATCCAGATCAATCAAAGCCAGAGGATGTCTCTTGGAGACAAGAGGGTAGCACAGATGCTGAGAAAATGATGCCCAACAAATTAGACCAAAAGTATTTACAAACAGGGCAAGAGAAAATGAAAAGGTATTTTTGGTCATTTACAGGGGCAATTTGAGGATGATGGACACAAAAAAGCATTCTTTCTCTACTTTACATTTTTCAATACTATAGGCCTTAATTGCACCACTCAATATGCCTAAATATCTTTGCAAGTTGCAATAACAATAGAAATATGCTGTTTAAAGTCTATTTGTAACATACTATGATATACTATACAAAATAATATTGTGGTACTATGTTTGCCAGAAAAAATCTATGTAAATTCTTTTGTGCCCCAAAATAACAAAAGTATTCTAGGAGTCATACCTTTATTGGCTAACCAGAAATGAGTCACATATTAATGTTTTTTTTTAAAAAAGAAGTGGACTCATAAACAATATTATATTAAGCCCCCTCTATCATAGTAAGACAAACTGAACTGGTGTATTTATTTTATCCTTAACCCTTGTCTGATACCATGAGTAGTGTTGAGCGAGTAGTTAACTATTTGTACTTGCTATACTGTTAGCGAGTACTGTCCGCTACTCTCATATTCATTATGAGTAGCGGGCGCAATGTAAGTCAATGGCAAATACTCAGTAAGTAGCGAGTAACCGCAAAGCCATACTATTCGCTACTCGCACGAAATGTAGGGCCTTCGGGTTACTCGCTACATAGCGAGTATTTCCCACTGACTTACATTGCACCCGCTACTTGTAATGAATATGCAAGTAGCGGACAATATTCGCTAACAGCTTAGCGAGTACAAATAGTTAACAACTCGATCAACATTAACAATGAGGTCTATGTGACCCCATTTGGATTGCTACAACTAGTGATTCTTTTCATGGTACCAAACAAGGGTTAAACAATGACTCTTTAAATGTCCATCACAAGCTTGATAACAACACAGTTCCTCTGGCACATTTAGTCTTTCACAGACTTCCACCATCTAATTAAAGCTGAATTGTTTTCAATAGCTGGTCCACTATCACTCATTTGTATAGACTACGTCTACAAGTTGTTGGATATTTTTAATAAAAAAATTTCTTCAAGTTAGCTACTTTTTTAAAATTTTGATCTACTGGAACAGAGAAAGAAATAGGTTGCCAAAGTAGACATACTGTGTTAAAAATGCTAGTAGACAGAGTGAATATTTTCAAAAATATATCTGAAGAAATACAGCATATCTTAGAAAAGTATGAAAGAATAAAACAATATGTAACTTGAATTTCAGTCCTAAAATGATACGGCTGGGATTTAGATGCTCACAGTTTAAATTGCAATGTAAAATATGTACTAGTAGCAACACAATACCAAACCACAGAGGATATTTTTATAGTTCTACTCGAACCAGTAAAACAAAAAATCAATTTATATATTGTATAAAATAATAAAAAAAAATACTAATAAAACTAATAATGCCTCAGTTCCCAAAGAAAATATGTTTTTTTTTTTCAAAGTATTAGTTGTGTGTCGTGTGACAAAAAAAAATTAATATTAGTCCAATAAAATGTAAAAAAAAGACCATGCAGTTTCCAAACAGTTGTTTTTTTATTTAACTTAACCCTTTAAGAAAGCAGCTATTTTGGACCTAGAAGACATTTGTTTAATGTTTTCATACTGTGATTCAAGAGGGCTAGCCATATGGGATATGTTTTCCGGGATGTTTTATATTTTAATGGTACAATTTTGGGGTTTAAATGTTTATTTTTTTCTCTGAATGGAAAAAAACAACATTTCTGCACTGCAGTCTATAAATTACATGCTCACTTTATTAAATGGGTCTCCATGATTATGTATTACACATTTTCATTTTTTTTAAGATTTACAAATTTTTTGCCATAAAATCCATTAAAAACCCCTTTCTTTTTGGATTGCTATATTCTGAAATCAATAACTTTTATTGTTTTGGTTGATGGTGCTCTATGGGGGCTTGCTTGTTTTTTTGGGGTTTTTGCGTTTGTTTTCATTAATACTACCTTGGAGCACATGTGATCTTTTTGAATCTCTGTTATTCAATTTTTTGGCAACTAGATGACAATGAAAACAGCACTTTTAACTTTTCTTTAACTGAATTAACCATAGAAGGTTAAAACATGGCATTTTATTGCTGAGCTCGTTATGAAAATGGCAGTGCCAACTATGTCTGTTATTTATGTTTCATTTTAATGCGTATTTCTTTTTTATGTATTTATATATGCATTTATTGTTTTTTGAATTTTCTTTATACAATGAAGAAGCTGGTATGGGTATTTTTTATATTTATTTTACTTGTTACACTTTTTATTCTGTTTACTTTAGTAGACATGAACACAAATGAGACTCATTGGGTACTGGATACATGCCAATGATTCTAGATTGCAGTGTATTACACCCTACAGAATGACATTGACGGGTATTCTATTAGACTCAGTCTAAGGCCCCTTTAAGACGTCCGTGTTTCAGGTACGTGTGACATACATTTTTAACACGAATGCCACACGTACCCATGTTATTCTCTGGTGTTACTCACATGTCCATGTTTTCACATGGACCGTGTGACCCCTCATGGCCCTGCATTCACACACGGAGACATGTCTGTTTTTTTTCTCCGGCAGCATGGGTTTCACACGGATTGCACACTGATGTGATCCATGTGACATCAGTGTAACACGTAACAGAGAAAACATGTGTCTTTGAGATAATTTATTTTCTATATTCACCTGCATCCAATGCTATTTTCTTCGGCTCTGCTGCCTCCTGCTTCTGACCCCCGCTCATTATATTCATTGATTATTCACTGCACTGAGGACCTGGAAGCCGGAGCATCGTGTGGACAGCATCGAAGACCACCCCGCCGAGGGCAGTATCGTTGGGGACAGTGCCGGGGACAGCGGCAGGGACAGCATCATCGGTGACAGGTGAGTAATCAGCAAGCAGTTTGTGTGCAGTGACGTCCAGGAGGTCATCAGAGTTCCCAATGAACTCTAATGAACCAGCACGGGTGACAAGGGGGTGTCATCAGGATGTCATCAGAGTTCATTGGGAACTCCAATGACCTCCTTGACATTACTGCACATAAACTACTTGCTGAAAACTCACCTGTCACCGGCGATGCGGTCTCCAATACTGTCACTGCAATGCTCCGGCTTCCAGGTCCTCAGTGCAGTGAATAATCAATTAATGGGGGTCAGAAGCAGGAGACAGAAGAGCCGGAGAAAACAGCACAGGATACAGGTGAATATAGAAAAACCTTTTATTTCAAAGACCCGTGTTTTCTCCAGTACATGTCACACTGATGTCACAAACATCCAAACACAGATGTCACATGTGTGACACATGTGTGACACACACGTGACACACGTATGACATACGTATAACCATACCGATGCATGTGGCTTGCACCTGATCAAACATGGACATCTGAAAGGGGCCTAAGCGTTCGCTAACACTGGCATATAACTCGGATGAGTACAATGCAAGAAAAAGGTATTACACTCGGACCCATGTTGTTCATTGAGGCAGAGCAGTTCTGCAATTTTTTTCTCAGCTGTAAATGATCTGAGAGTGGACACGTAAATCAAATGATACTCATCACTTTAAGTCTATGGGTGTGAGAAAAAAAAGCTGCCACACTGACTATGTCATCCCTTTTTTTATGGCTACATTACCATTCTGTAGTGTACAACACTGTATATTGTACTGGAAATGATTGTTAAATAATAGTTGCTGAGAAAAAATGGCATGGCAAATGGATGACATACAGATACTAGGTGAGAAAAAATTGCAGTTGCATAGCACTTGCATGACATATGGAAAACCAAACCGATTTCACTCGCCCTACTTTTCTGGATGACAACAGGACCAATGTTTATACGCAAGTGTGAGTTTAACCCTAATATGGAGACTAAGATGGCAATTATCAAATCTATTTTATGCCTTTGGATGTCATGACAATGTAGTGGCTGATAGAAAAGGCTGCCTCCATCTGTCTAACCATCTATATGCTGTGGTCACTGGCAACATCTGTGTGGTAAAACTTCAGGAACTGGTGTTTTCCTGCAGTTTCAAAAGGAACCTTGGTATATTTATTTGTCAGGCTCCAGATGCTCAAGCCTGGTTACAGAGGCAGTCACTGTTGAATTACTATAATGTATATATCCATTATGGAGCAGTTATTGTCAAGCTTTCATTAAGGATAAATATAACATAAAGAAGGGTTTATCGGTCTTAAACTTAAACAGTGAGAAAACAGAATATAGCTATAAAAGGTGCAATGAAACAAAAGGTATGTTGCATAATCTAAAAAACACTATACATTAATTATATAATACCAAATAATATCATGCCTATATCATGGCTGAGTGCCTTGGAAAAGTAAATGCTAACAAAAGCCATTAAGAGATTCAGAGACTGAATGACAAAACAGTGCTCAGCTACAGTAAGGCTGACATACATGGATAGTGTAAATGGACAAAGTAATAACACCTAAAACTCTTTTAGGTAAGTAATGTATTATAAACATATTTAGTTGAAGACGCTTGACAAGCAGGTCTAAGTCAAACAACAATGAACACCATAAACTACAATAGCAGAGGAGGAAATACTGGGCACTATCCACGCTCAGCGGTTAAAGGTCTGTATTCTTAAGCAGTATACACCGAATCTGTCAGTTAGAATAAGTAATGGCAATTGAGGGGAAAACCGTGGTGCATTTTCGCAAGAAAAACACTTGTTGAACATGAAACAATAAAAAGAAAGGCCCTCACTGGTTTAGTAGTGTCCAAAAATCTTTTATTCCATCCTTAGGTAAAAACAGTGTAGGTAGTAGGGGAGGGGGAGTGCACGAGGCACGTCGGCCGACATCCTGTGGACCCGCAGAAGTATCGTATAGAGACGCAAAATGGCCGTCGTCCGATGTGCCTCTTGCCTTCCTTCCCCCCCCCCCCACTGCCTACACTGTTTTTACCTAAAGATGGAATAAAAGATTTTTGGACACTACTAAACTGGTGAGTGCCTTTCATTCTATTTTTTCATGACCATAAACTACAATACTTTCCGCTTTAACATCACATTTTTGATATATAAAGATTCAGTGTCACATTCGGCAAATGTTTTATAGGAATAAAATGATATCCACATAACCTACTATTAGTAATACATCAGATGAGTTACATGTTAAGAAAAATCCAAATTATGTAATAGCTTTGGAACATCAGCCACAAATTTTGGAATTGAAAATAACAGTTCATACAATGAATGTGGGAATTCAATACCCTCTAACATTGCACCCCTATCCCATTAGCCACAAGTTATTTCATTTTCTAGTAGCAGGTTCCTACTTGCCCATACACATGGAGGTTTTTAACCCAGAGAAAGGCATTAGGGTAGGTACCCAGTATATGAGATATGCCTTGACGCGGCTACTGAGCAGATATAGAAATGGCCATTTTTGTATACTAAATATTTCAATTTTTCCTAGATTTCCTTAAGCAGTAATGCATGTCTATATTCTTAGATTCATTGCTTCATGTATTAACTGACAGATTTAGTTGATGACTATTGACAAGCAGATCTAAATCAAACAACAACGAACTCCATAACCTACAATACTTTCAACTTTAACTTCACATTTTTGAAACATCAAGATTCAGTGTCACAATCGGCAAAAGTTTAATAGGAGCAAAATGATATCTACACAACCCAGTATTAGTAATACATCACCATAGTTACATGTTATTAGAAGTCCAAACTATGTAATAGCTTTGGAACATCAGCCATGAATTAGGGAATTGAAAATAACAGTTCTTACACTGAATGTGGTAATTCAATACCTTCAAAAAATAAATTGAAATGATCTAAAGGCACAGTCACTTATGCTGAAAAGGTCAAAGTAAAAAATGTCCTTCTTACCAAGCACCCCGAGGCGATAGTTGACGGTGATGACTATAACATTTCCATAACTTGCTAGGACACTTCCATCAAACAAATTACCAGTGCCTTCCATATAGGAACCACCATGAATATAGACCATCACAGGCTTGGGACCTCCACTATCTCTGATGTCTGGAAAAGAAAACATGTTTAAATATACTTGTGCTAAATACTTAAAGTAAGAAGCGACATTAGTTTACCCACTTGTTAATGTTTCTTAAGAGAAAAGAAAAATGCAATTATTTTCATTATTCAACAATGTAGGGTTTCTTTGTATTTATTATTTTTTATTATTTTTTTCCTCAAAATTTCAAAGGTTAAATAAATTGAAATCTAGTATTAATTTTCTCATATTTTGAACACATAGATCAAGATACATTTGATTATATTTAATTAATTTAGTTCTATTTTCAACTCTGTATTATAAACTCTGTAGATAGCATCACAATACATTTCCTATGCTCTGATCTTTTCAGGAAAGTTATTATTTTTAAAGAGAGACTATCATCAGGATTTTATACCCCGTGGCATTTACAGTGATAAGCAAAAGGGTAACAATGTTCTGAACTTTTTATTTTCATGCTCTATATCTCACCATCAACTACAGCTTTGAACGCGAGACTACCTTCACTTTATAGACAATCAGCTTGGCTATCTCATACATAAATATCACTTTCAAATATTTAACATATGATTAATTATGCAGATTCTTGTCATGTCACAGTATTGTTACTGTTTTGCTCCTGGTGGTAAAACTTTATTTGCTTCCGTATACTACAAATTACAACCTGTTTTCTCATTCCCTAATAGCTCAGTATGTTATTAGATTGATTCCTAAGTGAAAGATCACTGGATCAAATTAAGGAGCAGCCATGAAGCTTTCCCAAGAAAAGAGAACCAGCATCATCCACCTCATTGATAGCGGTTTCTTAGCCAAGCAAACTGCCATACTGCATCATGCAAGTGTCTTGACAGTGGTATGAATACGAAATGACATCTGTCCATTCATTCAAAAGC
The DNA here is from genome assembly GCF_048569485.1 of Anomaloglossus baeobatrachus. Classification (NCBI taxonomy): domain Eukaryota; kingdom Metazoa; phylum Chordata; class Amphibia; order Anura; family Aromobatidae; genus Anomaloglossus; species Anomaloglossus baeobatrachus. The sequence continues at coordinate 480,701,995 of NC_134355.1, forward strand.
CAACAAGTGAACGTCAGGGCAGAATATCGGAGTCAACAAGTTGGGTAATCAAAAGCTTTATCAGTTCTGATGCAATTAACAGGACAGTGGAGATAGCTTGTATAATTTGTAATAGTGAAATCACAGATATCTATGCAAACATTGTGCAATGCATGTTACACAAGTTTGAAATGGTAGCCCAAAAACCAGTGAAGAAGCCTTGACTTCAACATCATCTAAGAAGCATCTGCTAGAATTTGCAAAAATGTATGAAATGTGGACAGTAGAAGATTAGAAATGGGTGATTTGGAGCGACTAGCTGAAACTTAATAGACTGGGTTCCCATGGGTACAAATGGGTATGGAAAAAAACAAGAAATAAAGGGACTAATGGATTGATATATTGGAACTGTCAAGTTTCGTGAAGGAAGCCTTATGATATGGGGGTGTTTCAGAGCCAAACATGTTAGATATTTGACCAGGATTGATGATGGTCTCAGTGATATGCTATATGCTACTTGACAATTTACGTTGCACACTTGAGTATTATGGGTAAGAAAAGGACGACATAGTGTTCCAATGGGACCCAAAGCATACTTTGAGATTGATGAAGAAATGGCTAAATGACAATAAAGTAAAGGGGTTGGCCCCACGGTCCCCAGACCTGAATCCAAATTAACACTTGTGAGTAAAGTTGAAAAAAGCTGTATACATTTCCAAGTGAGTCAACCAGTATGCACCACCATTGGGAATGGGTAGAAGAGATCTGGGGTCAGATTTTGGTAGAGACATGCTTGAATTTGATGATAGAGAGCAGGACTAGAAGGATTTAGGCCATTTTGAAAGCCAAAAGTGTATTTTTGCAAAATACTAACAAAATAATAAAAATATTAATTTGTATTTTTAGGAGCAAAACAGTAACAATGCAGTGACATGACAAGAATCTGCTTAACTAATTATGTGCTAAATGTTTGCAAGGCAAATTTATGTCTGACTTAGCCAATCTATGACTGTCTATTAAATGAAAGTAGTCTCATGTTCGAAGCTTTAGTAGATGGTGAGATATGGAGTCTGAAATTCAAAAGTTGAATCATTTTTACCTCTTTGTTTGTCAGTGTAAATAAAAATGCTTAAATTCAAAGTAAATCCTTAACTTTCCATCACGTTCACACATTAAGTATATAGTGTCGTGAGTTGTATACCTTAGTATTTGTAAACCAAAATCAGGGGTGGAACAATTAGAAGAAATATGTATAACAAAAACTAATGCACCACTCCTGTATTTTCACCCACTGATGGTTTCACTTACAAATACTGATAAAATACTGAAAGTGTGAATGTTGCTTTTTAAAGAAATCCATATTTAAAATTGTATGCTAGTAAGTATCAAGTTCAGTGGATGGATACTGCATTTACAGCTATACTGCTCTCTATCTGCCTCTCACCTTTGACAAACAAGTCACTGAAATAGGAGTAACCTGCCAGTCAAGGTTAGGAGGTGGGCAGTAGTCAAGGAAAAAGCAGACAAGAAGGAGATTGGAATTGCATGTGGGCGTGCAGAGCATGCAACACTATGCAGCGGTCCTGGATGACACTTTAGACATTAGGATCACTTTGCGGACACCAACAAAATGGCTCCACACTGTGATCCTAAACTTCATCTTCCTTTTTCCTTTTGGAAACACCCAGATTGGGAGGGGGGGTGGCATCACACACAGGAGAGCAGATTCCGCCAACTTTTACTGCAGCTGTAATGTGAGTGAGTTCTACAGTAGTTCTACAACAGGATTTCAGCTACCGCTTCCCCTAGTGTTAAAGAGTGGAAAATATCAAACTTTTTTATTTTTTTATACATTGCTCAATTAAAAACAAATAATATTATTTAAACAAAACATTAAAACATTAATACTTTACATTTTTTCAGTTATTATATTTTTTTTGGACGACACCTTCCCTTTAAATGTAGTGTCCATCCACTGCACTGGTAAATCATTAGCATACAATTTTAACAATGGATTTCTTTAAAACAGCAACACAAATTTCAACAATAGAGGTTGGGATTTATTTTGTATTAGGCTACAGTCACACGACACTATAAACAATTGGTCGGATTTTTATCCATAAGAGTCAGAAAAAAAATGTTGCACTTGTATAAGGACTTTGTTTTTTTTTTTACAGGAGTAGCTATTAATCTTTTAAAGGACCATTTACAGTTTCCAATGTTACAGGTTTGTAATGTATCTATAAAAATTGAATGCTTCTAAATTTTTTCTCACACCTGTAGACTTGAATGGGTGAGTTTCATCTGATTTTGAGTAAAATCGCAGCATTTTTGCTGCCCCTCTGCACTGCCCCATTGAATAGCATTAGTTTGAATGATGTCCATGCAAAAAATGGTCTGAAATTGCATTTGCATACATGTCATTAGTTTGGAAAATAATAGCCAATTGACAGGTTTTCTTTAGTATCCTTAATAGTAACAGGAATACCATAAATTCCCAAAAAATAAATTAGGCTACAATATTTCTTAAATTAAAGTTTATATTTAATAACAAGAGATTCTTATAGTCCAGCAATCTGTGTGGAATACATTTCTTAATGCAACATTATAGTATTTATTTTTCTTATTAAGAGCTCCAAATCCACTGCATAGACAAAGGGAGAATTTATTTATGGTTTTAGAACAGTCTTCTTATTGTGAAAAGTCACAGAATTTGGTGTAACCATTATTGACATGATGGACTTGATGAGTTCCAAATTCATGTTTATTCCATTGCACTTATTCACTTTTTGAAAAGTTGGTACTGTTAGGTAAAAAGTGTGTAGCCTTTCATAGTCCCACAATTTTATGACAGGCTATGGCCTGAGTAGTTTAGACTTTCTAGCTCTCATTCGGCCAAACATGTATTGCATTTATTATTCAGAGTTTCAACAAGCTAATTCATTTTTGCATTAGTAACCATGACAATAAGACCGATAAATATAAGGGCGGGTTCAAAAAATGTTTCCCTACAATATAGAATTCTGTCTGCCTATAAATACTATTAGAAGTATTGTAGAAGCTTACTACATGCTGTTATATGTATAAACAGTAGGGATGATCTAATACCTCAAATATTCAGCTTTGCGAATATCTGACAAATAGGTCTCTGCTATGCGAATATTCGATGTGCAATGTAAGTCTATGGGAAGCCCGAATAGTTCTGAATAGTTGTTATTCAGGTTTCCCATAGACTTATATTGCGCATCGAATATTCGCGAATAGTCGAATAGCAGCGACCTATTCGGAAAATATTCGCAAAGCCAAATATTTGAGGTATTCGATCATCTCTAATAAACAGTATATAATAAGGCATAAATACCAATAAGCAGTAAACTACATGGAGTAATCCAATTAAAAAGGATTTAATAATCAATATCATGATCACTACTTTGCCCTGTCAACAAACACAACCGACACTCCAAGCAGAACTAATGCAATAATAGTCACGCTTCTTCTGCTCTTCTTGTGTTTTTAGACTATTTAAAGACAACAGCTTATTGTGTCCTTTTAAAACCTAAACTTTCTCTTCTGGTGATATAGACATATCAAACTTTCTCATTTGTTAATATGTTTACCCAGTGGATTTGGAGTGCTGTATCAGAAAAAAACAACTGTAAACTGCATTAAGAAATTAAATGCACATGCTTTTGGGCATTTTATTTAAAATCGACAAAAAGGTTTGAAATTGATTTTTAATAATGATAAACAAAGTAATATTATACTATAATTCTAAATTCATCATCTTGGAAACTTTTTCCTTTTTTTCCACAGTTAAAGGTTTCATAGAAAAATTCAACACAAGAAGTGTTTGAATACTTTTGTCTTAAAGATAGATTATTACCTAATATTCACACTACATTTTCTTATCTTGACAATTATGAGTAATGGCAATGAAAATCATTACACTTGTATTGTTGCACTATTTAATATCATACGTGACCTAATATTTTTTTAAAAACTTTCTATTTGTATTATTTACATTATTTTTTCTTATTTATGGTACTTATATGTGAAAAGAATTCAAATTATCCAGAAAATTTCACAGAACATGAAGAATATTTCCCTTTGTTTTTTTCTTAGTTTTGTTGATATACAAATCACTGGTATAATATAGAAATACTATAGTATAATGCAGTAGCTTTAAATATAAATGGGAAACAACTGTAAAGGTTTTCTGTGATACATAAGATTGTATTGGTTGGGTTTATTTGTTTATTCCAAAGCTATGTATTATATTTTTCATTTTGATGATGTAAAAGATCCCATTTATTTTTAAATCGGATGTTATACAATGCTCCATGATACTGTGTCCACAGCTGTCCTTTTGATTTCATCTCTGAACAGCTACCTAATATAACTATTGTGATGTGAATTACTGGTGTGAAGAGGTAGCATTTAATGCACAGATTCTGATTGACTTAAAGCACCAAGTCTTCTAGGAACAGAATAAACAAGTTAGTGACATATTGCAAAATCTTTTATGTTTTCTTCAAGAATGACCTCTTTTAGAGCCTGGATTTGAATGGAGACTGGGTCTAAATATTTCTCTTCAGAATTCCCCATAGGTGTTCGATTCGGTTCAGATCATGGCACATACTTGGCAACTGAATTGCTTTCAGCCTGTTGTTCTTCAGAAATGCATCAGTGGCCTTAGATGTTTGTTTTGGAACATTTGCATCAGTGTTTTGGATCAAGGACATGGAGTGATGATAGCCTCTTCTCTTTAAATATAGAGGAGTACATATGTGAATTCATGATACTATCTATGACATATAGCTACCCGACACCAGCAGCCCTCATTCAGCCCCACATAAGGACACTACACCACCATGTTTCACTGAAGTCACAATGGATTTTTCTTTATACTCCTCATCTCTGCAATGTCATAATTTTGAAGTCATCAATTTCAAAAAAACATTTTTCTTGGACTCCTTAATCCAGAGAATAGAGTCCCAGCATTCTTCATATTTTTCAGTATGGTTTCTTGGAACTTTTTTGGAGCTCTTTTTGTGCTCGAGTTTTAGGAAAAGCTTCTTTCACTGACTACATCCATGAATGCGGTTTCTCTGCAGCATATGCCATATTGTATCTTAGAAAACACTCACGCGTTTTGGTTTGTGCTTATTAATCTAACTGCAGTAAACTTGCAAGTTGATTATCTTCCACCCTTCTCATCAGAAGACACTTCTGTTTATGAGTTAACTTCCATGGTAGGCCTGGACGTCTTTGTGAGAAGGTTGCAGTTTTTATCTTTGTTAAGTTTTTGCATCGCTTTTGCTACAGTATTCTGACTAATCTGTGAAGCCTAGCCAATATTATTGTAGCCTTCACTTTTCTAGTGTAAAGAAATAATTTTCTTTATCAGGTCTTGTGACATTTCTCTTCCTTGAGGTGACATTGCTTACAGTATTAAATGGGAAAGGTTTTTCTTTAAGTAATGCTCTTTTATAGTCAACTGTTTGCTAGACACCTGTTAATATTTATATTTATTTGTGGTTGAATGTCTTGGTAATAAGAATTTTGTATTTTTAATTTTCGCTTTGCCCTTAAGACTTTCATTGGGGTGTACTCATTTTTGCAATATGGTTACGAATGAATTCGTAAATATATATATACATATACATATATTTACCATAAATATTTATAATTTAATAATAAGGGATTTACGCCACACATAGAAATAAATCCACTTATGCGCTTTGTCATGCTATCAATAAGGTCATTAAAAGGTTTCTGAGGAATGCATCTTCCGCCATGCTGAATATACTCAGCCCCACAAATCAATAGGATGTGCTACTGTCAGCTTCATTTGCAATTACCAACCAATGACATCCCAGATGTACACGATGAGAAACACTTTGGAGGCACTGTAGGCGATGGTAGCAAGTTTAGGAATGCTTCCTTCTCAAAGTATCATGTACAACATGCAGCCTGTAATTGTAATATTGAAAAATGGGTCATGGAGCATTTTACAGGCATGGCCATACCACTGCATCCATGATTTATCCCTTTTCTATGGAAAATTAAATTGGAGATTTTAAGACAAAGGTGTCAACATTGCTTATGAGAAGGTGATTTCATGGCATTGATCTATGAGGCAAATAGCTTCTTTGCTGCAAGTGAAATTGCACGTCATATACCGAGCTTAACCCATCAAATAATCAAATAGTGTCTACACAGACAAAATTGAAGGACATTGGTCTATGAGTCAGAATTCCTACTATAGGTGTACTATTGACTTCATACCACCGTTCTCAAAAGTTGTCATGGTGCAGAACAAACTCGCAATGGAGGCAGGAATGGAAGATTATCCTTTCCAGCAATCAGAGATGGGACAATGCGGGCAATGTCCTTAAGAAGTCTACACATGGGAACGTTAAACAGAGTGTCGGTGTATGGTGGCATAATGCATGATAGCCGGACAATTCTAATCTCCATTACCGATATATTGATGTGGTTATGAAAGTAGTAGCACCACCATTTCTCCAAGATATCTTATAAGCCATTTTTCAACATGACAAAACCAGTGAACATATTGCTTGTGCTACTGTGAGCAAGTTGTGTGCCATAAATGTGCTACCATGGCCTGCAACATCTCCAAACCTGTCTTTCATCTACCATATCTGTGAATTCATTGGTTAGCAATTGTAAAGGAAGCTACCAGCACCACATCTTGATAATTTGCATGCTCAAGTGCATTTAACTGAGCAAAAAATTACTCACACATTTAAAACATAACTAATAGCATGCCAAGGTCTGAAAAAGCGTGTATTTATGATTGTGGCGCTCATTCTCGATATTGTATTTTGTGTATATATACTGTGTATATATATATATATATATATATATATATATATACAGTGCCTTCAAGTAGTCTTCAACCCCCTGCAGATTTACCAGGTTTGATAGGATGCAAATAAGTTAGAGCCTGCAAACTTCAAACAAGAGCAGGATTTATTAACAGATGCATAAATCTTACAAACCAACAAGTTATGTTGCTCAGTTAAATTTTAATAAATTTTCAACATAAAAGTGTGGGTCAATTATTATTCAACCCCTAGGTTTATTATTTTGTGGAATAACCCTTGTTTGCAATTACAGCTAATAATCATCTTTTATAAGACCTGATCAGGCCGGCACAGGTCTCTGGAGTTATCTTGGTCCACTCCTCCATGCAGATCTTCTCCAAGTTATCTAGGTTCTTTGGGTGTCTCATGTGGACTTTAATCTTGAGCTCCTTCCACAAGTTTTCAATTGGGTTAAGGTCAGGAGACTGACTAGGCCACTGCAACACCTTGATTTTTTCCCTCTTGAACCAGGCCTTGGTTTTCTTGGCTGTGTGCTTTGGGTCATTGTCTTGTTGGAAGATGAAAGGACGACCCATCTTAAGATCCTTGATGGAGGAGCGGAGGTTCTTGGCCAAAATCTCCAGGTAGGCCGTGCTATCCATCTTCCCATGGATGCGGACCAGATGGCCAGGCTCCTTGGCTGAGAAACAGCCCCACAGCATGATCCTGCCACCACCATGCTTGACTGTAGGGATGGTATTCTTGGGGTCGTATGCAGTGCCATCCAGTCTCCAAACGTCACGTGTGTGGTTGGCACCAAAGATCTCGATCTTGGTCTCATCAGACGAGAGAACCTTGAACCAGTCTGTCTCAGAGTCCTCCAAGTGATCATGAGCAAACTGTAGACGAGCCTTGACATGACGCTTTGAAAGTAAAGGTACCTTACGGGCTCGTCTGGAACGGAGACCATTGCGGTGGAGTACGTTACTTATGGTATTGACTGAAACCAATGTCCCCACTGCCATGAGATCTTCCCGGAGCTCCTTCCTTGTTGTCCTTGGGTTAGCCTTGACTCTTCGGACAAGCATGGCCTCGGCACGGGTGGAAACTTTCAAAGGCTGTCCAGGCCGTGGAAGGCTAACAGTAGTTCCATAAGCCTTCCACTTTCGGATGATGCTCCCAACAGTGGAGACAGGTAGGCCCAACTCCTTGGAAAGGGTTTTGTACCCCTTGCCAGCCTTGTGAACCTCCACAATCTTGTCTCTGATGGCCTTGGAATGCTCCTTTGTCTTTCCCATGTTGACCATGTATGAGTGTTGTTCACAAGTTTGGGGAGGGTCTTAATTAGTCAGGAAAGGCTGGAAAAAGAGATAATTAATCCAAACATGTGAAGCTCATTGTTCTTTGTGCCTGAAATACTTCTTAATACTTTAGGGGAACCAAACAGAATTCTGGTGGTTTGAGGGGTTGAATAATAAATGACCCTCTGAATAAACTTTTCACAATGTAAAAAAAAAATAAAAAAAGAAATAACATTCTTTTTTGCTGCAGTGCATTTCACACTTCCAGGCTGATCTAGAGTCCAAATGTCACAATGCCAAGTTAATTCCGAATGTGTAAACCTGCTAAATCTGCAGGGGGTTGAAGACTACTTGTAGGCACTGCTCATTCTCGATATTGTATTTTGTGTATATATACTGTGTATATATATATATATATATATATATATATATATATAGATAGATAGATAAAAAATAAAATAAATGCAACACTTTTGTTTTTGCTCCCATTGTTAAAGAGCTGAACTCTAAGATTTAAGACTTTTTCTATGTACACAAAAGTTTTTTTGACAAACATATTTAACTCTCTGTTAGTGAGCACTTCTTTTTTGCCTAGATTATCCATTCACCCCACAGGTGTGGAATACCAAGATTCTGATAAGACAGCTTGATTATTTAATCGGTGTGTTTTACACTGGCCCCTCTAAAATATCAGGTTTCCAGTATTGGGGGGATTTGGGGGTCAGAAAAACAGTCAGTATCTGGTGTTACCACCATTTGCCTCATGAAGTGCAACACATCTCCTTCCCACAGAGTTGATCAGGTTGTTGATTTTGGCCAGTGGAATGTTTGTCCACTTCTCTACAATGGCTGAGCAAAGTTCTTGGACATTGGAAGGAATGTGAAAACACTGTTGAAAATGCCGATCAAGAAGATCCCAAACATGCTCGATGGTTGATATGTCCGGTGAGTATGCTGGTCATGTCAGTACTGGAATGTGTTCTTCCAGGAATCATTTACAGATTCTTTCAACATAGGGCCATTCATTAACATACTGCAACATGAGGTGATGATCGTGGATGAATGACACAACAATGGGCCTCAGGATGTCATCATAGTATCTCTGCATTCAAAACGGTATCAATAAAAATCAACTGAATTTGTCATCCATAACATGCACCTGCCTACACCATAACTCCACCCCAACCAAGAGGCACTCGATTCATAATGTTGACATCAGTAAACCTCTCACAACACGATGCCATACACGCAGTCTGCCATCTGCCCTGTACAGTGAAATCCAGGACACCTCTCCAATTTTACAAATGCCAACAAATGTGAGCATTTTCCTACTTAAATTGGTTATGATGATGAACTGCAGTCAGGTGGAGACCCCGATTAGAATGACGAGCATGCTAATCAGCTTCCCTGAGATGATTGCTGACAGTTTGTGTTGAAATTCATTGGCTATGCAAATTGATTGTTGCAGCAGCTGCCTTCTCTCAGAGGGTCTTGGAGGTGAAGATAAGATGCTGGATGTTGAGTTCCTGGGCTGCTGTAGTTGTGGTGGTGAGTCCAGTTGGTTGTCCTGACAAATTCTCTGAAACACCTTTGGAGATGGCTTATAGTAGTGAAATGAACATTCAAATCATGGACTACAGCTCTGGTGGACATTCCTGCAGTCAGCATGCCAACTGCCCACTCCCTCAATATTTGCAGCATCTGTGGCACTGTGCTGTGTGATAAAAATGCATATTTTAGAGTGGCCTTTTATTGTGGCCAACCTAAGGCACATTGATTAGTTTCCTGCTGATAAAACAGTGATAGTATCAAATCTACAGAAAACATTCCAGTAAATGATATATGGAATTATGGGGTTGCTGTCAGATTACGTGGCAAAAACCTATTAAAGGGAACCTGTCACATGATTTTTCCCTATTAAGCTAAAAGAATCACCTTCTTCAGCTCCTGAACTGCATTCTATGAAGGTGCAACTTGGTCTTGACTCCCCTTCAAGACCCCAAAAATAACTTTATAAAACTTGTCCGTTAGGTATGCTAATTACCTTGGTTGGCCAGATGGGTGAGTTCATTTTCTCCTCCTTTCCCTCATCCTGATGCTGAGGTCATTCACAGTGCCAACCATAATCTAGCGCCTGTGCATTTAGCTCACCAGCCCGGGTGAGGGAAGCTATGTTTTCTGCTCTAGCCGTGATATGGCAGAGCGAACTGCGCCTGCGCGAGCCGACCTAACTACACAGGCACGAGATTTAAAAATGCAATGACGATGATGATGGAGGCATCATCACATCAATCAAGAGAAGGAGGACAGCGATCAGTGGCAGGAGGGGGGACAGGAGCAGAAAATGAGCCCGCCCATCTGGCCAACCAAGGTAATTAGCATACCTAACGGCCAAGTTTTATACATTTATTTTTGGGGTCTGGAAGTGGAGTCAGGGCCAAGGTGCACCTTCATAGAATGCAGCCCAGGAGCTGCAGAAGGGGATACTTTTAGTTTAATAGGGAAAAATCTGGTGACAGGTTCCCTTTAAGCCAGTATTAATAAACTGTCCATTATGTGCAAGTAAGCTATCATTTGTAAAATGACTAAATAAAAATTGTGCATTTGTGTGTGATTTTTTTAGGATTTTTAAACCTGTTCATTTTTCAAGTGGATAACATTCCTTGCAGACAAATAATCTATAAAGTGGAATACAGAAGATTAATAAAAACTAAACGTTAAATGATCTAAAAACCCCTAATTTTGTTACCCATACTTACTGTTCCTTTCTCATAGCGCACTCAAAATATTAAAGCTTTTCTGCAATTGGTTGTTGTGATCAACAAAGACCATTTTTCTTTTCCCGATTTTTGATAATTCTTCTAGCCTTGTACACTATATACGACACTGAGAATCTGACTTTAAATTTAAAGTATGAACATTTTTGTTTATTTTGTATCATGAACTTTCACATAGGATTAGTTTTTACATTTGTACTACTTCTGTAATATTGATGTGAGACTTAATACAGTAAGGATTTACCAAATATCACCTGTTGATAATTTGATATTCATAATTGTGACATTAATATGATTAAGGAATGAAAGATAAATTATTAAACTGAAATCATTAGCTGCATGTTCACAGCAGAGTAGTACACTGCTAATTGTATGCTTAGAGGTAACTCAGAGGGAGATTGTTTCAGAACTCTTCCTTAATTAAAATTACATAGAATTACAGAGAACCCACTGAGAACAGTAATGAAATGTTAGTACTACTGTTAAACTAGTTAGGCATCGTAGACTACTTACAAAATAGTTGTTTATTCCAGGTCTTGGGTAAATTTTGCTATTCTCTTACCAGCACATGTTGTTTCACTGCATGATGATATATAAATCATTGGAAACGACTGTGTAATTAGATACTTATAGGAACACTCTTCAACCTGTCACAGGAGACAAGCTAGAAAGCCATTGTGTTTCATTTGCTGTGTCAATTAGATCCAATATAATTGATCGTTTCCCAATAGCTAACATTTTTTAAAACCACTTGGTTTATCACGGCCAGCACTAGAATTTTAATCTGTTTTGGACAAAGTAGGAATATACTTTATTTCAAGGGCTCCCGGCAATTAATAATATTTGAACGGTAAAAAAAACATTTTGAAAATTTGTATTAAAATCAATTGTTCTTTTACATAATACTACATAGGAACCCTAATTCAAATTGAATAGTAAAATTGTGGGAGGTCAATGAATGGCAAAATTGTTTTTGTTTTAGTGGGCATCATTATTTAATTAAGGATAAAATTTAATCATGAAAGTAATTACTAAAAAGGTAATGGTGGAGAGTCCCTTAAGGTCTATTTGCATGATATCATGAACAATCGTTCACAGAAGCACTCGTTTCACAATAATTGTGCACACTGAATTACTACAGATCGTTTGATGAACAAACAAAATGCTCATTCAATTGTCAAAGTTAGATTTTAAGCTGCACAAAATTCCATCATCTCGAAAATATATTGTCCTGTGTAAACAGGACTCGCTCTGCCGAGAACAATGGCAGCCTAGCGTCTATTATATATTGTTTGGTGCACACATCTGAAGCTGGATTGGCCAGTGTAAACAGGCTATGACTATGACTGTTAATTGGCAAACGTGTTGCCAGTTGGTTGCAATTTAACACTGAACACTACATAGTGTAAATTCGACCCTCAGATGTAACCTCCATCACTTAAGGTACCGTCACACTAAGCAACATCGCTGCTGAGGCACAACTTGCTAGCGATGTTGCTGTGTGTGACATCCAGCAACAACCTGGCCCCTGCTGTGAGGTTGCTGGTTGTTGCTGAATGTCCTGGACCATTTTTTAGTTGTTGCTCCCCCGCTGTGAAGCACACATCGCTGTGTGTGACAGTGAGAGAGCAACAACTAAATGTGCAGGCAGCAGGAGCCGGCTTCTGCAGACGCTGGTAACCACGGTAAACAGCGGGTAACCATGAAGCCCTTCCCTTGGTTACCCGATATTTACCTTTGTTACCAGCATCCGCCGCTCTCAGCTGTCAGTGCCGGCTCCCTGCTCTCTGCACACGTAGCCAGACTACACATCGGGTAATTAACCTGATGTGTACTGTGGCTAGGAGTGCAGGGAACAGGGAGCCGGCACTGGCAGTGTGAGAGCGGCGGACGCTGGTAACGAAGGTAAATATCAGGTAACCAAGGGAAGGGCTTCTTGGTTACCCGATGTTTACTGTGGTTACCAGCGTCCGCAGAAGCCGGCTCCCTGCTGCCTGCACACATAGCAGAGTACACATCGGGTAATTAACCCGATGTGTACTGTGGCTAGGTGTGCAGGGAGCCAGCGCTAAGCGGTGTGTGCTGGTAACCAAGGTAAATATCAGGTTGGTTACCTGATATTTACCTTAGTTACCAAGCGCAGCATGCTTCCACGTGTAGCGACGCTTCAGCGATCCCTGCCAGGTCAGGTTGCTGGTGGGATCGCTGGTGCGTCGCTTAGTGTGACATCTCACCAGCGACCTCCTAGCAACTTACCAGTGATCCCTATCAGATTGTATCGTTGTTGGGATCGCTGGTAAGTTGTTTAGTGTAACTGGGCCTTAAGGGTCTGTTTCTTCCACTGAAGAACCTGACAAGTGCAATATATTGATGGCTACTTAAAGTCAAATCCTTTATTTCTCTGTTGGTTGCTCCTTTCCTTTCCAGCCAAGTATTGCTGACCATTCAGAGTCTAACCAGATGAACAATCTTTAATCAGCTTATTATATCTCAGTATGCCTTATGTGTATCTTTTAGTCTCATCCTACCTGACCATTATTTCATTGTCTGCACTTATTTATTAATACACTTTATTTACCAGAACTGTAGAAAAGGACCTGGACTGCACATCCAAAAATCACATGTTTATCTAATGTCACTAGACAAAATTTATACAATTGAACATGATGTTTCTATAGCTACTTTCACCAGGTAGTGGTACGGTGCATTGGCCATTGTTGCTGTGGTTTTGTGCCTATGAGGTGTTGTGACCTAGACTCATGAGGACTCAGCCTTGTAGCATGGGTCCTGTCAGGCACCAGGTAACCTGCCCCACTGGTACACTGTCGCTGCGGAGGTGGATGGCACATTGAGCAGCACCTTTAAGCCTAATATTAATTTAGAGACCCACTTGGAGGTTCGCCGTGACGTGGCAATGAGCTTTATACAGTCTGATCAGAATGTTAAACTAAGAACCTTATGTTCAGTTGTATACATTTTTGCCTAGTGGTATTAGATTAACGTATGATTTTTGGATGTGTGGTCCATGTCTTTTTCTACAGTTCTGGCAACAAACCTTATTTACCTTATTATAGATTGGTTATCTTTATTATTTTTCTCTTTTAAGGACATTATTTATTATTTTATTTTTCCTATTTGATAATTTTTTAGCTCTATATGATCAGCTTATTATCTTTGCTCCTTTAATGAAAAGAAATAAAAAGTAGACAATTTCTTTAGCCGTAATTTTTAAATCAGTCCACAAACTACTACAATACCATTAGATTAAAGCTAACAGAGTTCTTATAATGTTTCTTGATCAAATGTGTCAGTTTATAAAAAAAATTCTGAAAGATATTCTTAAAAATATGTATCTTAAGAAACATCAAACCAGTGGATAATTAAATATATTAATTTCCAAATCATTTGTTTGAAAATAAAAGACAGCACCACATTTTCTCATTAGCCATATTCAAATTAATATATTCAGGGAATGTTAGAAGACATGCAAAAAAAGGGTATGTTGAGAGACTTAAAACAGTGTTAGTTCAAAGATTTCACAAAATATATTCAAGAAGTGGGATGTAAGTTATCAAAAATTCTTGTCAAGAAAACAAGAAGAGCTTTGGTGTACACACTTACTGTTTGCAAAAAAATGTAAAACGCAACAACATTCAGTCGAAAAAAAAAGTAGAAAAAAATATAAAACAAGCAAGAAGACAAAACACATCAATCAAAAATGGGATAAAAAGAAAAACTCTTCAAAATAGAGACAAGAAGTCAAGAAAAAGAAAAGGAGACAATTTTGCAGGGATTCCTTGTCATGCAAATCGGTTTGGTGGCAAAAAATACCTTCATCTTCAGCACCTTCATTATCACCTAAATCATCTGTCTGTTTCTTTGTAAGGGGACCTAGGATTGAGAATGAAGACATGGAGCAAAACAGTTCAAGAATATAGTATATCAAAAAAAGAAAAACATCAAAATACTGTATAACACATCCCCAACATATTCAAAAAGCCAAAAAGAAAAAGAAAAAAAAGATTTGATTGTGCTTTTTTATGCTAACGCTAAAGTAATAGCTTTGGATTTATTACGATAAACTAAAAATAAAATATATTATTTTTCTCCAACAGTAGAAATGCATACTAAAATGTTTCATTTAATAGTGTACAGCTTTAGACTGTAAAAAAAAATGACAGTCCTAGCTACTATATATCAATAATGTGACAGCAACAATTGTTTGGAAAGAAACATTTTAATAGTAAAAATGTAGTATTGCAATTATTATCTAGTAACATAACAATTAAAAAATAGAATGTAGAACTTTTTTCTTATTCCTGTAATATTCTATTAGTCAACATGTTTTATTTGGTTAATATCGCGAAGCAGGAACATCAAAATACACAGATGACGACAAAGAAGGATTATAACGCATTTCAGGCCAGCACATGTCGAAGCGACACATTGCATGTTGTGTGAAAATACCTGGCATGCATAAAACAATATCAACAACAAAGATGCTCAAGTTAGTACTAGCTGCAGGAAAAAAAATAAAACAGTACCATCTCATGCATAAAAAACAGCACTACAAAGCAAGTGGAAGATGAAAAGGTGGATGTCAATAGCTTTTTATCAAAAAACATGCATTGCATCAACATACAGTCCACAAGGAAAAACTGGCAATGTTCAGTAAATATACTTTCTAACTGTCAAGATGATGTATCTTAAAAAAATGCTTAATCTCCTCAGGACAACAGAAGCGTAATATATCACTAGGCTCTTTCAAATTCCGTTTCTAAAAAACTCCATCTTAGACTAAAACTACAGACTAGATTTTTTTTTTCTTTCAGATTTGCCATGGGCAAGCTTAAAGGACTAAAAGGCATTATTTTAATCAAATAGTATGTAAATATTAATATTCCATCCAACCACAAGGTTAATATGACAGGCTAGCCCATTGCCTTGAAGTATGGAATGTTTGTTCTTGAAATTGAGAATTTAATTATTTAAAGAAATTTGTATAGTTATTGCAAGAGTTTTGGTTGTAAATCTCTTTCACAGTATGTCACTGAAAAAGAAATAAAGAGAAATATGATTAGACCACCATAAAAAACACCATAGGGTACATGCTACTACAAATATATCATAAATAAGCTCCTGTTGGTAGGATGTATCCGTAATATGAACTTGGCAGCGCACACCTCCTGGCATTTTTGTAAATATATTTTGGCTGTCGTGTTGGTGACAATATTCATGCATTATTTAGCTGTTACATAAACAGTGTTAAAGCTCATATTTTACTTTACAGAAAAGATAACAGGGCTTTAGAGACATTTAAATTAAAATGATTGTCGACAATGAAAGATGAAAGGCTGGCTGATCGCTAAATATTAACTGATGCTTTAGAATTCAATTATTTAAATAGAGTAATGTATTATGATAAATATACAAAACATTGCCCTTGGTGCAATACAACTAAGTGAAATATATTCATTTGTTTATGATGTTTAAAGGGAGTTCGTCACCCCAAAATTGAAATCTAACTATACATACAGGGGACTTAGACTAGTAAAATATATTTTTTTATGTTTAGTAGCTATGAGTGAGCACTACCATGCTCAGGTGCTTTGTACTCATAACGAGCAGTCGGACACTCAGATAGGCTTGATTTGTTTACCGAGTACAATGGAATTCAAGGAGAAACTCACGCATTTTTCTGAAAGATTCTCCCAAAAAATTCTAGTGTTTCCCATTGATTTCCATTATACTTGATACACGAGTCGAGCCTCTCTGAGCATCCAACTGCTTGTCACGAGAAGAGATGAGCAATCCTGCTAAAGATCAAATCGGGTCGGGATCACCAAACCCACCTGGGTTCGCCGATCAGATCAGTGATCCGATCGACAATCCTAGCCGAATCCATTGAATTCAATGAGAGGCAAAGCATATGTATTATAAAATGGTGTTGGAGGCTGCAACTGGTGTAGGGGGCTGCAAAAGAAAGAAAATAAAAAGGAATAAAGCAAGACATACTTAACGAGTCTCCCAACAGTTCTAACCCTATTTCCAGGGTCCAATGTAATCCAACGTAAATACAATGTAATCCACACGAGGTCCCTTGACGATTCCAGCTCTGCTATATCTAAACTGGCAGCCTGAGGCCATAGAACATGACCGCATGCTGTAACTTCAGGCAGAGAATGAGCTGCAGTGCTGAGTGGTGACATTACTTAGGTTATTTGCAGTCACAGCTGGAGGTTCCCACAGCCCATCACCTGTGACCGCAGGCAACTTGACCTCAGAGGACATCAATGATTGTCACATGTAATGGATGCGACAATCCTGGGCAGCTGCAGGCTGCTATTTTTAGGCTGTGGGGGCCCAACAAGCATTGGTCTCCCCAACCTGAGAATACCAGCCCCCAGTTGTTATGTTTTATCTTGCCTGCATATCAAAATTGGGGGGGGGCGCAGGCTATTTTTTATTAATTATTTATATAAATAGGTAAAAAAGCCACATGCGATTCCTCATATTTTGATACACAGCCAAGAAAAGCGCATGGCTGGGGGCTGCAGCCTGAAGCCATGGGCTTTATCTGTGCTTGTATCAATAGCTGGGGACCCCCTCTACAACATTTTATTTATTTATTTATTTTCCACCAGTATAAGGATGCAGACAACCAATCACAGATGCTGTCTGGGGTGGGGTCTGACTGCCATCAATCAGAGATGCCGGTGGGCAGGGAAATCAGTGAATATGCATGAGGGATAATGAGTGACCCCAGAAGTAGCGTGGCAGCCATGGGTAGACTCAGCAAGTGTATCCTGTTTTAACAATTTTGCTTCCTTTTTATACAGTGATTTCCTTGAGCAATCACAGGCATGCCAATACTTGACATATCTGTGATGGGGCCGGGAAATTTCCGACTTTTCGGTTAAATGTTCGATGCTCCGATCATGACCTGATCCCGCCAAGGATCATATGATTTCGGAATCTTCTGATCTTTTCTGATCAAGATTGCTCAACTCTAGTTGTGAGTACGGAGCACCCGGGCATGGTAATGCTTGCCCATCACTAATGTTAAGTAAAAACATGTTCAGCTGCTTCAATAACCTTTTTACACACCTTCCCTTATGATGATTTGCATTGTTCAAAAGAACGCTGCCTAGTTTGAATTATCAGACCTTCCATGTATTAACACTGCAAGAGCCAAGAGCTCAACAATGACAGTGTGTGGGAACCCACTGATCTATCTGTAGCGACTGATCATTGTACACAAGATCACAGAGCAGCAAGTGGCAGATGCTGAAAGGAGAGGGAGATGGGAGAGAATTCTGACATTTCAAAAGCAGAGTGCACACAAAGTCAGTATGTGTGTGTGCTCTCAAGTGTCCACTAACGACATGATGGGGATTTAAAGGCACCCACACAATAACATTGTGTAACTTCATGACTTCTGTAAGAGACAGGCAGATGATTCAATACAGGCAACACTCTTGGAGGGCAGTTATTCATCATAGGGGTAGGTAGAGGATCGTAGTTGAGGAAGCAGAATGGTGCATTGTGTACTTAACCATGCCAAAGGTGCACCAAAAAAAACTAATTTACAGTACATATTTAATAAAACTGTTTTTACTTGAAACAAAATAAGTAAATTCTGTGCCATAAGTAAGAATTTTATAGGGTCTAAATCCCTTATAATAATGGTTAAATTTAATATTAGAAAGTAACAGACTTCCTTAAAATCCTTAAAATCTTTAAGAAACACTAATATCACTACATAATATTTTAAACAGTGAAATCAATGGAATATCAATTTTACAATCCATTGAGAACATAGAAACATGGGATTTACTATATTATATCACCTTGAGTAGTGACTCTATTCGAATCACATGTGTTTAAAAGACACTTTTTGCAATTTGTCTGATAAGGAAATGGTTCACTTGAAAAGGATGTAGTTTAGTAGTCAAAAGGCATGGCTTAACATTTCTGGAACATGCTTAGCCAAATAATCGATGGAATACACAGTCTAAAATTCTGCTAATGAGATCTAATATTAAGCAGTATGATTAAGCTGGCATTTTTTAAGACTGTCCACTTTGAAGTTCAAGTTTGTACTGTATTGTCTTAAAGTTAGACAATATTGAGAAATATGCCTCATAGTTTACTATGAATTCATCCATAAAAAGGTGCACATCTAGCTGTTAAAATCTTGATGGACAACCCGTTAATAAATGCTTTAGCCCCACAAGTAAAATAAAAATAAAACCTTATACTCACCTGGACTGGTGCTTCTCTAGTGGTATCGGTGCAGTCTCCTTCAGCTAATGTCATCAGCAGATACCCATGGGTTGCTTTTCTCACACTTCCACTGGATGTCTGATTTTTGTCCGAGGGCTGAGGAAATGAAATAGCCCATTTGCAGCCAGTAATTGCCTGTAACACTCATTTCACACAAAAATGTCACATGAGTGTTATGAGGCTCAGTGTCTACAGTATATCACTGAAAAAACACCAGTGCAAGAGATAACAATAAGGTATTTTTTTACTCGGGGGACTACTGTATTTATGAAGGGGTTGTCCCAGTAGTAAGCAATCTAGTTAAAAAGTTTGGAACACTTGCCAAGCTAAAAAATAAACTTTAAAATAGACCAGTATGCTTAAAAATGATAGCCTTTTTTCAGCACACTTACTGTTTCCCTAATGAAAAGAATTTGATATACTACAAAGGAACATGTTCCATTTTCTCAGTTCCCTTTTAGGCTAGTTTCATACCACTGTTAAATGGTAGTCAATGACAGATTTATGTCTACACAGTTGCATATATCATACTGTGTAAAAAATTTAGGGACGTAAAAAAATTCCACACAGCAAGAACGATTTTAAAAAAGAAGGGATAATTGTTTATATTAATAAACAAATTGCAAAGTTAATGAACAAAAGAGAAATGTAAACCAATTTAGTATTTGGCATGAACATCTCTTTCCTTCAAAACAGCATCAATTTTTTTTCCAGGCACACTTGCACAAAGTCATATTTTTTGCAGCTATGCAATACAGGAGATAATGATCATCATTTTTATATATAGTTTAAAAGTAGAGATGAGCGGTGTTCGAATCGAACTGCTCGCCAATCTCAAATTCGACCTGTTTTAGGCGATGTTCTAGTCATTCGACGAACGCGAACAATTAGCTTCAAGTTTGACAGTTCGGGGTTATGTTCGATAACGGTTCAATCACCAAAAGCGTAACTGGCTTTTCACAGTACTATTGTCATTCAATGTTAATACAGTGGAACCTGGGTTAACGAGAACAATCCGTTTTGGGAGTGTGCTTGTTAACTAAGTTACTCGTTTAGCAAAGCAAGCTTTCCCATAGGAAATCATTGCAATGCAGACAATTCCTTCCACAACTTGTTAAATGTCCCATCCTGGTCCCCTATTGTGCCATTCCACACATGCACAAACACACATAAACACACACAAACATACATGAACACACACAAATTATACTCACCTTACCTTCCATTCTATTGCCGGCCTCCTGGGACTTGCAGTTCGCCGTTACAAGATGTTTATCGGGTAACCATCACAACCGATGCCAGAACTTCCGCTGCCAGACCGCTAACGTTAAAGGCAGGAGCCGCTTGCCTCTGATTGGCCAGCGCGCTGCCTTTGAGTAGCGTCTGACAGAGGAAGTTCCTCCCTCGTCGTGATGGTTACCCGATACATGTAGCTCGCAGCTACAGGATGTATATCGGGTAACCATCACAACGAGGGAGGAACTTCCTCTGTCAAACGCTACTCAAAGGCAGCGCGCTGAACAATCAGAGGCAAGCGGCACCTGCCTTTGACGTCACCGCTCTGTCAGCAGACGTTCCGGCATCGGTTGCAATGGTTACCCGATACACATCTTGTACTGGCGAACTGCAAGTCCCAGGAGGCTGGCGATGGAACGGAAGGTAAGGTGAGCATAATATTTGTGTGTGCGTTTGTGTATGTTTGTATGTGTTTGTGTTTGCCTGCCATTGTTTTCAATGGTGTTTGAAGGTGTTCGAAAGTGTTTGACGAACTTTCGTCGAACGCTTGACGAACACACGCGCCGTTCGACTAACCGAATCGAACTCGAACACTAGGGTGGTGTCTCATCTCTATTTAAAAGAAAATAAAACTAAATAATAATATAATATTTATTCACTTATATAGAGCTATTACATACATTGACAACACTGTCCCCATTGGGGCTCACAATCCAGAGTCCCTAACTGTATGTCTTCGGAAGACAGACAATCCCTGTGGCTATGGTAATGTGTGGAGTAACAGCTAACTGGCATCAGCGGGTCTAACCAGAATAACAAAAAAACTATTCCGGCCGGATTTGATCCCAGATGTCTAGCCGGACGCCGGTCCCTATGTAAGTCTATGGGAGCCAGAATCCATAGCTTAAAGATGGTGGTAGAAGAAATAGGGTATTAAAGAAGGTGCGTTATACTGAGCAACTGTAACTGCTTCCAGGCCGTTCACTCTATTTCTGAGGCCACTCATTATTGCTCCTCCATATTCACTACTTCCCCGCCCACCGGCAGTCAATGCATTTCTTATTGGTAGCAGTTAGACACACCCACAGCCTGAGTGACAGAGTGTGGATTTGCAACCAATCAGAGGCCCTCTCTGGGTGTTACTATCATGGTGTAAAACTAAATTAAAAAAAATAGGCATAGGGTATTATGATACCCAACACAGATAATGCATACGGCTACAGGCTGAAGCCCCCAGTCCTGCACTTTTCTTAGCTGTGTATCAAAATAAGAGAAAGCACATGCAGCTTTTTTTTTAAAGTATTTAAATAAATAATTTTAAAAAAACACCATGCAGTCCTCCCAGTTTTCATACCCAGCCAAGATAAAGCCCAACACCTGGTGACTGCTGTTTTCAGGTTAGGGAAACACATGCTTATTGAGCCCCATGGCCTAAAAATAGCAGCCACCCAGTTGCTATGACAATCTTGAAACTTTTCTGGCTCCTCCTGATTTCCCTGGTAAGGTGGTAATCGGGATAATAAGGGGTTAATGTCAACTAAAGGCTGGCACTAAGCCCTGGATTAGTAAAGGGAGGTGTCTATAAGACCACCCCATTACTAATGTGTAAGTGAAAAGAAATAAACACAAACATCCAAAAAAAACCTTTATTTGAAATAAAATACAACAAGCCCACTCTCTTTCACCAGTATATTAACTCCAAAAATACCCAGGTCTGACGTAATACTCATGAGGTCCCACAGCGATTCCAGCTCTGCTACATCTAAACTGACAGGTGGCGGCCGTAGAACATAACTACCCGCTATGCAAAAAAACCTTGGTTTTCTGCCAGGAGATGCAGGTCTGTGAACTCAGTGAGTTTATTGTGGTCACGTGAGGTCTGGTTACCTGCAATCACAATTGGGGTATAACAGGAACCTCCTGCTGTGACTGCAAATAACCTAAGTGATGTCACCACTGATTGCTGAGGCTCAGTCTCTGCCTTAAGCTCACACTGGGCGGTCATTTTTCTATAGCTGCATGCTGTGTCTTCAGCTGTAGCAGAGCTGGAATCGTCATGGGACCTCGTGTGGATTATGTTGGACCTGGGTGTTTTACTATATTGGTGAAAGAGGTTTTTTTTTGTTTTTGTTATAGTTTATTTAAAATAAAAGATTTTTTTGGTGTTTGTTCTTATTTCTTTTCACTTACATACTAGTAATTAGTAGTACTCAGATGCCTCCCATTACTAATCTAGGACTTACTGGCAGCCGTGCCCTGTTGTTAAACCTTTATTACTCCGATTGCCACCACATCAGGGCAATTTAACAATCCAGGGTGGCTGCATGCTGCTATTTTTAGACTTGCGGGGGGCAATAAGCATGGGTCTCCCCAGCCTGACAATACAGCCCCCCCAGTTTTCAGGCTTTATCATGGTTCGGTATCAAAATTAGGGGGGACCGCATGCTGTTTTTTTTTTAATTATTTATTTAAATAAGTTTTTAAAAATTCATGTGGCTCCTTTTATTTTGATACACAGCCAAGATAACCGCACGCCTGAGGGCTGCAGCCTGTAGCCATATGCTATCTGTGCTGGGTATCATAATACAGATGGACCCTACAACAATATTTTTTTATTTATTTAGTTTTACACCATGATATTGACCCACAGACAGCGTCTGTGATTGCAAGCAGTCAGATGCTGTCACATAGGCTGAGGACACATCTGTCTGCAACCAATCACAGACACCAGGACTGCTGATAGGCAGAGGAAGTAAGGAATATGGATGAGTAATAATGAGCAGCCCTGGAAGTAGAATGAGCAACCCAGGAGCAGTTACAGCCACCCCGGAGATTCAGTAAGTATAGCGCACTTGCTTGATTCTTATTTTCTTTCTTTCTTTTTTATTTCCCGAGTTGCAAGATACGCCTAACTAGCCGGATTTCCCTGAGAACTCTGGGCCCGTACCCGGCACTCGGTTATGTTTGAAACCATGTGGATCTGGTTTTTTACAGTCCAGGTTCACCCATCACTAGTCACAGGTCACTAACGATGGTAACACTGAACAGCAAGACACAAGTTAGTCAAACTCCATCGACAAGGTCTCTCCTAGGCAAAGGTAAAAAGCAGACTACTGTTTCAAGCTGTTTTGTTCAAGCTCTTTTGAAGAAATGGGAAACTTTGAGGACCAGTGTTAGATCAAGGACCCAGTTACATATTTTTTCTGTTTGGGGAATATTGGCTAGCAGAGGTCTTCATGGAAGAATTCTGGCCAAAAAACCATACCATCAAGATGGTAACAAGGTGAAGTTACTTATTATGCAAAAAAACCAAGGAATCTGGGGTTCAGAAAATGGCAGTAGGTGCTCTGGACAGATGAGTCAAAATTTGATATATTCAAGTGTAAAAAAAGACAGCAGGTTCAGTGAAGGACTGAAGAACAGTCCAATTATGACTGTCTACAAGCTACATTAAATCATGGTGGAGGTTATTTGCAATATCAGAAAATGGAGTTGGGGATTTCATCAGGTTGAAGGATGTCTTTAATGCTGAAAAATATAAGAGATATTTATTCATTCTGAAATACCATCAGGGAGGCTTCTTCAAATGTTGCTGCTTGTCATGATTTTGATGAGTGGTATTAACCACATACCCATCCATCTTTAAGTCCGCCCACTTTTGGGAAGTGGGCAAAATGGGAAAAGAAGGTCAAATATCACTAATTTTTAGCACAATCTCAAATTTGGATAACATTATGTAACTTTCCAAAGATTTTTACCACCTGGAATAAAAAATTTCATTAATCGCACCCCATGTCTTTGAGGCAGATTCCACCTGGAACCCACCAGTAAAAGCTCTCAATCAATGTTAAAAATGATGAATGTATGCCATATCAGAGAGACTTACTAAGCCTATGTTCTGTTTTTTGAAAATTCTTTTAAATGTTTCAGGCTTTGAAGCCATGAAGTGGCTAAAGACCTGATCAAACCATTTTTTGGTGGCCTCTTTTGAAAGCTACCATCTCACACATATTTTTTTTAAAAAAGTAATGAACAGCAGAGCCGATGCAAAAATGATGAAAAATACAACAAAGAAGATGATTCAGGAAAACACTGTCCATTTTTCTGGATTGTCTACCTCTGATAATAATACATGTACCTCAGAATCTAAAAAACATTGTGCACATATCTTAAGAGAGAGAATAAAATTCAAACAGCTCTTAGCCTCTCTGGGTATTTCTATTAGCCTGAAAAATGGCACTATCATTAAAAAAAAAAAAAAAAAAAGGATGCCAATAATGCTTGGAAGGTGTGATTAGAAGATCTAACACAGAACGACTTTGGGGAAGAGAGACCCTACTGGACTAATCCTGACTCCTGAATCCTTTTTTGTGGCGCTCAAAGATTAAAGGGGCTGTTCAGGCATACAACATACAAGAGACTGTGGGCAGTCTATGTGACTGAAGACTTGTGAGTCTTATAGGAGGATTCTCCAAAGTGCTGTGTAAGGCCACACATGTCTACTTGGAATTCGGCTGAAATTATACATATTGCATACCGCTCAGTCTTGCCACCAATCCTTACAGCGCATGCTGTGCATGATGTGAGGATTCTCAGGTCTGCAGTCACATAGCGTGACTACACAATTTTGTGAAAAGCCTGATCAACCCCTTTAAACTTTACCTTTAAAAGACTGCACCATTATTAAGTCATATAAAGAATAGCGGATTACATAAATCTCCATGTATTCAGCCATATTAGCAGCTGGGGACAGTTAGGCAACCTGAGTGGTTTCCTTTAAGACCACCATGCTAAAAATTGCTGGCAATAGAAGTGGACGTTATATGTTATTGTTACCTTAGTTGACTTACTGTGAAAATAATTTAAGCTTCAATTTTTTATTATATCAAAAATTAATTAGCAGAAAACTATTTACAGAAAACCAAACATATTCCTGGTTGTAATTACAATTAATTTATAGTTTGCTACGCATAATCTCTACTTTTTACTGATGGTATCATTAAATTCAATACAAATGTGAACCCTAAACTGACCTTATATTAGTAATAGAAAAATATTTTTTCAGGTAAAAGAAACTTCTGTATCAACAATACCTTTTTTAAGCAGAAAAAAAACAAGCTAAAAATATTTATTACAAGAATGTTTTTTTGCAGCATACAACAGGTAATTATTATTTTCCAGTAAGATAATATCTCCTGATGACAGTCATTTAATATACTAATTAGTTCTTTATAAAATGATTACTTGTGACATCTACAGAATGCTGTCACGACAAGTTAAAGCAGCAGAATTAAGCACAAGCTGAAAAAAAAAATAACACGAGCAGTTACAGTATATATTTGCAACTACGGTATTTTCCAGATTTTAAGATGCATTTTTTCCCCCCAAACCTGGGGGTAAAATGAGGGTGTGTCTTACAATGCGGATATGGCTTACCGGGGTGGCGGTTGTGGAGCGGGGTCATTGGAGGCAAGGTTGGCGATACTGAGGGTGTCACTGCAGTGTTGCGGCGGCACGGGCGCCTGATCTGACTGCAGGCTCTATTGAACTGCTTGTGCAGAAGAGCCTAATCTAAACTAAATCAATACTAGAGATGAGCGAACCGGTCGCAATTCGGCTCGAGTTCGGTTCGCCGAACGGAGGTCTCGATCGAGTTTGGTTCGGCGAACTGGTTCGGTGAACCGTTCGAACCGCATAGGAAACAATGGGAGGCAATCACAAACACATAAAAACACCTAGAAAACACCCTCAAAGGTGTCCAAAAGGTGACAAACAACTCACAACACAACACAAACACATGGGAAAGTGACAAGGACATATACTCATGTGAAAACAAAAGAGCTAGACAAGGAAAAAGAGGAGGAGACACAGATATAGGCATGGCATGCCCTTCTAAAATCATGTAAAACACCGCAATGTTACTCCAAGCGGAGTCTCCCTTTTTTCCAAAAATTGGGCCACACAGACACCACTTCAGTGGCAGCACTTGTGCCCCAGTTGTACACTTCACAGGTAGATTTGAATCAAGCACATTAAAAAATACGCCATCCTTAACCGTCCCCAGGATGACACCGGGGTAGGTAGCAAAGTCTTTCCTGATCCCAGCTCTGTTCATCTTGGATCATTTTTAAAAACACTGTAAGCAAGGGTTACTCCAAGCAGAGTCTCCCTTTTTCCAAAAATTGGGACACACACACACCCACCCCTTCAGTGGCAGCACTTGTGCCCCAGTTGTATAGGTAGCAAAGTCTTTGCTGAACCATGACTTGTTCATCTTGGCTCCTTTTATAAAACACAGCAAGCAAAGGTTACTCCAAGCTAGGTCTCCCTTTTTTCCAAAAATTTGGCCCCACACACACCCACCCCTTCAGTGGCAGCACTTGTGCCCCAGTTGTAGACTTCACAGCTAGATTTGCATCAAGCACATTCAAAAATACGCCATCCTTAACCGTCCCCAGGATGACACCGGGGTAGGTAGCTAAGTCTTTCCTGATCCCAGCTCTGTTCATCTTGGATCATTTTTAAAAACACTGTAAGCAAGGTTTACTCCAAGCGGAGTCTCCCTTTTTTCCCAAAATTGGGCCCCACACACACCGACCCCTTCAGTGGCAGCACTTGTGCCCCAGTTGTACACTTCACAGGTAGATTTGCATCAAGCACATTCAAAAATACGCCATCCTTAACTGTCCCCAGGATGACACCGGGGAAGGTAGCTAAGTCTTTCCTGATCCCAGCTCTGTTCATCTTGGATCATTTTTCAAAACACTGTAAGCAAGGGTTACTCCAAGAGGAATCTCCCTTTTTTCCAAAAATTGGGCCCCACACACACCCACCCCTTCAGTGGCAGCACTTGTGCCACAGTTGTACACTTCACAGGTAGATTTGCATCAAGCACATTCAAAATCCACCAGCATTTACTCTCCCCAGGATGACACAGGGGTAGTAAATTCCTTGTGGATCCATGACTTGTTCATTTTGATGAACGTTAGTCTGTCCACATTGTCACTGGACAGACACGTGCGCTTATCTGTCAGCACACACCCAGCAGCACTGAAGACACGTTCAGAGACAACGCTGGCAGCTGGACACGACAAAATCTCCAAGGCATAAGAGGAGAGCTCTGGCCATTTTTCAAGATTTGAAGCCCAAAATGAGCAAGGCTCCATTTGCAAAGTCATGGCATCGATGTTCATTTGGAGATTCTCCTGTATCATCCTCTCCAGCCGTTGACTATGTGTCAGACTTGTTGTCTCTGGTGGCCTTGCAAAGGATGGTCTAAAAAAATTCTGAAAAGATTCAATAAAATTGCTGTTACCAGCACCAGATACGGTGCTACTGGTACGGGTAGACTGTTGAAGATGACGAGACTGTCCCATGTTTGTCAAGTTACAACTGGGAGATTCACTCCCTGCACCACGGTTGTTTGGTGGAAAAGCCGAGCTAAGATCGAGTAACAGCTTCTGCTGATACTCTTGCATACGTGCGTCCCTTTCTATGGCTGGAATTATGTCACAAAATTTGGACTTGTACCGGGGATCTAATAGTGTGGCAACCCAGTAGTCATCATCACTTCTAATTTTGACAATACGAGGGTCATGTTAGAGGGAGTGCAGCAAGAAGGAGCTCATGTGTCTTGCGCAGCCATGCGGACCAAGTCCACGCTGTGTTTGTGGCATAGAGGTGCTAACCGTTCTTTCTTCCTCTAACATCTCTCCCTAACCTCTTTCAAAAGAAATTTGACCAAGGTCTCCCTCATCCACTGAGCCTTCCATGTCCATGGACAGTTCGTCCTCCATTTCTTCATGTTCTTCTGCACCTTCCTCAACATTTCACCTGCTACTATGCGCCCTTGTTGATCCCTGTCCCCCATGGTCCCATGCCTGCCGCGCTGGTGATGATGAACGTCTGGACCTTGGTGATGTTGTTGTGTCTTGCGCATATGAATCCTCCTGTAGTTCCTCCCCTTCCTGTTGTCCCACCCCTTGACTCCGAATAGTGTTTAGCGTGTGCTCCAGCATGTAAATGATTGGAATTGTCATGCTGATAATGGCATTGTCAGCGCTAAACATATTCGTCGCCATGTCGAAACTGTGCAGAAGGGTGCATAGGTCCTTGATCTGAGACCACTCCATCAGGGTGATCTGCCCCACCTCTGCATCTCGTTGGCCCAGGTTATACGTCATGACATATTGCACCAGGGCTCGGCGGCGCTGCCACAGTCGCTGTAACATGTGGAGAATCGAATTCTAGCGTGTAGGCACATCGCATTTCAGGCGATGAACCGGCAGGCCGAAAGACTTCTGGAGTTATGCACGTCGCTCAGCAGCAGTGGTTGAACGGCGGAAGTGAGCAGACAGTTTTCGTGCCCTGTTCAGAAGGCCATCTAGGCCGGGATAGTGTGTTAAAAATTGCTGGACAACAAGGTTCAACACGTGAGCTATACAAGGCACATGTGTCACCTTGCCCAAGCGAAGGGCCGCACCCAGGTTTGCAGCATTGTCGCACACGGCCTTACCAGGCTGCAGGTTGAGTGGAGACAACCATTTATTAAACTCAGTCTCCAGAGCTGCCCACAACTCAGCCGCTGTGTGACTCTTATTTCCAAGACATTTCAAGCTAAAGACCGCCTGATGCCATTGCACTCTGCTGCCAGCATAGTAATGAGGGGTGCGTGATTCCTTCTGCGCAGTTAGAATGCTGGTGGCCTGACCAGGCAGGCATGGGGTGGAGGTGGAGGACCCAGACGAGGTGGAGGAGGCAGAAGCAGTGGCAGAACTTGGACAGACAGAGGATAGACACACAAGTCGTGGGGACGGCAAGACTTGTGTAGCAGACCCTTCACCATCTATCACCATAGTTACCCAGTGCCCAGTCAGCGACATGTAACATCCCTGTCCATGCTTACTGGTCCAAGTATCGGTGGTGAAATGCCCCCGTTCACACACAGAGTTTCTCAAGGAAGCGATGATGTTGTGTGCGACATGCTGGTGTAGCGCAGGCACACCTTTCTTAGAGAAGTAGTGGCGACTGGGCATCTGGTACTGGGGCACAGCGGCAGACATAAGGTCTCTAAAATCTTGTGTGTCCACCAGGCGGAAAGGCAGCATTTCAGTAGCCAAGAGCTTACAGAGGGATAAAGTCAACCTCTTAGCTGTGTCATGGGTCGCAGTTAATTGCCTTTTTTTTGTTCACATCTGAGGGACAGAGATCTGGCTGCTGTATGTAGACGGTGTTCAATAGGGTGTCCCAGGAAAAATGCAGGTTTGTGAGGAAAGTGCAGGCGTAGACATAATGTTGCCTTCATCCAACGTTGGTGCTATCGATGTCTGAGAGAGCTGTACACACGCACTTGTTTCCCCTTCCAAACCGACTGACGACCTACCAAGCAAACTGCCTGTTGCAGTTACAGTGGTGGAAGTTGTGCGTGGAAAACCAGGTGTGACAGCTGTCCCCACAGTCCTAGAAGATGAAGAGCACGCAGATGCACTGGAAGGGGCAGGCGGTGGATGGTTCGCTCCGCTAGGCCGCATTGCAGCACGGTGAGCTTCCCACTGGGACATATGATATTTATTCATGTGACGATTCATGGAAGAAGTTGTCAAACTGCTGAGGTTTTGCCCTCTACTAACAGAATCACGACAAATTTTACAGATCACATAATTTGGGCGATCTTTTGCTATGTCAAAAAAGGACCAGGCTAGGCAAGGCTTAGAGGGCATGCGACCTGCTGATCCACCCCGACTAGTGCTCAGAGGCACAGTGGTGGCTGAGGATGCAGTTGTAGATGGGCTACCAGTACTCCGACTCTGTCCAGGATGCGCAAGGTAACTTTGTCGTCAGTTGCATCCTCCTCCACCGCCTCTGTTGACCTCCTCGAGTGCCTGACTGTTTGTTGACAGTAGGTGGGATCTAGAACTTCCTCATCAATTGTTGTGTTTGCACTCCCCTCACCCTCAGACCGAGCATCTTCTTGCCCTGACCGAATATTTAAGTTGTCATCCCAATCTGGTATCTGCATCTCATCGTCATCAGTATGTTCCTCATTGTCTATTACAACAGGTGTTTCAGTTTGTGAATAAGGGTCAACATTATGCTCAGAAACGTGTTCATCACGGCCTGAATCTGAGTCACAAAGGTTCTGGGCATTACTGCAGACCATTTCCTGGTCTGTACTCACTGTAGCTTGGGAGCAGACCTCTGATTCCCAGGCTATAGTTTTACTGAACAGCTCTGCAGACTCACCCATCTCAGTTCCACCATACTGTGCAGGGCGGATGGAGACTTCAGAGCTGGGAGAAAGCAAGTGTGATTGGGACGACAACTCAGAGGACTGGTGTTTTTTGGATGCGGTAGTTGAGGTGGTGGAGAGGGCACTTGTTGGACCACTTGAGATCCATTCAAGCATTTTCTTTTTTTGGCCATCATCTACCTTTGTTCCAGTTGTTCGTGTCCGTAAAAAAGGGAGCACATCGGATTGTCTACGGTAAGTAGTAGACATCTTACTTTTGCTGGAAGATGGTCTATCTTCAGCAGATGTTAATGGAGCTTTGCCACCTTCCCCATGGACAAACCCTTTTTTGTCTTTTCCAACACGCCTCTTCCCCTTTCCACCAGCATCTCTCATTTTGCCACTCATTTTGATTGCAACAAGATTGTGCACTTAAAATGTGTTAGTAAAAATTGAGAGGTGGTGTAGATTGCAGCAGTGGTCTATCTTTATTAACAGCAGAATAAACAACAATAACTATCCCTGACAATGCAACTACGGACCTTAAATTGACAGCATAGTTTGCTAGTATAATGGCTTAGTAAGAATGAGTTTGAGTGTGCAATGCAGTGGTGCTGCAAATAGCTTTGCACCAGTGGGACACTAATGGAAGTCCAACAGCCACTTTTAGGACGCCACTAAGTTTACTCAGTGTTTGTTAGTATAATGACTTAGTAACAATGAGTTTGAGTGTGCAATGCAGTGGTGCTGCAAATAGCTTTGCACCAGTGGGGCACTCATGGAAGTCCAACAGCCACTTTTAGGATGCCACTAAGTTTACTCAGTGTTTGCTAGTATAATGGCTTAGTAACAATGAGTTTGAGTGTGCAATGCAGTGGTGCTGTAAATAGCTTTGCACCAGTGGGACACTAATGGAAGTCCAAGAGCCACTTTTAGGATGCCACTAAGTTTACTCAGTGTTTGCTAGTATAATGGCTTAGTAACAATGAGTTTGAGTGTGCAATGCAGTGGTGCTGCAAATAGCTTTGCACCCCACTAATGGAAGTCCAACAGCCACTTTTAGGATGCCACTAAGTTTACTCAGTGTTTGCTAGTATAATGGCTTAGTAACAATGAGTTAAAGTGTGCAATGCAGTGGTGCTGCAAATAGCTTTGCACCAGTGGGACACTAATGGAAGTCCAACAGCCACTTTTAGGATGCCACTAAGTTTACTCAGTGTTTGCTAGTATAATGGCTTAGTAGCAATGAGTTTGAGTGTGCAATGCAGAGGTGCTGCAAATAGATTTGCACCAGTGGGACACTAATGGAAGTCCAACAGCCACTTTTAGGATGCCACTAAGTTTACTCAGTGTTTGCTAGTATAATGGCTTAGTAACAATGAGTTAAAGTGTGCAATGCAGTGGTGCTGCAAATAGCTTTGCACCAGTGGGACACTAATGGAAGTCCAACAGCCACTTTTAGGATGCCACTAAGTTTACTCAGTGTTTGCTAGTATAATGGCTTAGTAGCAATGAGTTTGAGTGTGCAATGCAGAGGTGCTGCAAATAGATTTGCACTAGTGGGACACTAATGGAAGTCCAACAGCCACTTTTAGGATGCCACTAAGTTTACTCAGTGTTTGCTAGTATAATGGCTTAGTAACAATGAGTTTGAGTGTGCAATGCAGAGGTGCTGCAAATAGATTTGCACTAGTGGGACACCAATGGAAGTCCAACAGCCACTTTTAGGATGCCACTAAATTTACTCAGTGTTTGCTAGTATAATGGCTTAGTAACAATGAGTTTGAGTGTGCAATGCAGAGATGCTGCAAATAGATTTGCACTAGTGGGACACTAATGGAAGTCCAACAGCCACTTTTAGGATGCCACTAAGTTTACTCAGTGTTTGCTAGTATAATGGCTTAGTAACAATGAGTTTGAGTGTGCAATGCAGAGGTGCTGCAAATAGATTTGCACTAGTGGGACACTAATGGAAGTCCAACAGCCACTTTTAGGATGCCACTAAGTTTACTCAGTGTTTGCTAGCATAATGGCTTAGTAACAATGAGTTTGAGTGTGCAATGCAGAGGTGCTGCAAATAGATTTGCACTAGTGGGACACTAATGGAAGTCCAACAGCCACTTTTAGGATGCCACTAAGTTTACTCAGTGTTTGCTAGTATAATGGCTTAGTAACAATGAGCTTGAGTGTGCAAAGGGCTGGAGGGTACAGTGGCAGGGTTGTGGGTCAGTGTACAGGAAATGAAACCTCACTTTCTATCCCTCCTAATGGGGAAATGCAGCGAGGAAGTCCCTGACCTTAGCTACACATACGCTGTTATCTGTAGCTGTAAAATCTGTTTCCACGGATCTGACTGTCTCCTATGGCTCTGAGCCTGCTGTTATTAGCCCTTACAAGGGCTAATAAAAACTTCTATCCCTATTCTGTATAGCGCTGTGTGTAGAGCGTACACAGCAGTATCGGAGACAGAAGCTACGCCAGCGGTGACCGACACCCAGACGCAGAAGAGATAATGACGTCCGGACGGGCAGATACCCGTTTTTATAATGCAGGGACATGTGACATGGACATCCTATCACACATGCCATTGCTTCTCTGGCTAAAAGGCTACATAGCTGTGTGTGTGTCTGGGATTGGCTGACATGCTGGCCCGCTACACTACACGCGCGCGCTTAGGGAAGGAAGACAAGGAAAAAAAAATGGCGATCGCCATTATCCCAGCAGCAGTGATCTGATTGCGCTGTTCCCGCACACTATACGCTGAAATTTCATAATAGTGTGAGTCACAGAGTGACTTACACTATTACAGCGGAAAGCCAGCTAGTAATTAGCTTGGCTTTTTGCTGCTAGAACCGTTCTTGAACGTAACTAGAACTATCGAGCTTTAGCAACAAGCTTGAATTCTAGTTCGATCTAGAGCAGCCCCCAAAATCACTCGAACCGCGAACTGGAGAACCACAAACCGCGAACCGCGCTCAACTCTAATCAATATTAATAAGACAAATTAGATCTGCCAAAAGAGATATAGTAAATTTGTATCTTGTAGATATAAAGATGTTTTTCCCCCATCCTCAGGACAGAACATGTCATATTTTTGGCAGCTTTATATCTTTGCACCTTCCACTTATCAGCCATTATTAATTCTGGTGATTTAAACTCTATATGGAGTAGAACTCCATATCTTTTTGATACAATATTCTGCAAAGCGAATAATGGTGGTTGTCATTTTAGACAATTTGCAATAAGCGGCTCCCAAAATTGTTTCAACAGATCTTTAATCTTTTTACATGAATTTTTGCATTGAATCGATTTGATTACTACTAATAATAACAATATATACAGTATATTCATGTATAAGCAGGGGCTGTAGCAACCCTAGGTTGGAAACTCCATAATGCGCTACAATTCCCGGAATACTTTAAGATTTAATGTGTGAATAGCAGAAGAAATATACAATACAGTATATTGTTAGTGTACAATACTGTGTAAGTTTTATCTGTGAGTAAAAGTATAGATGATACACGAAAGCATGTGTATCCCTATTGTAATGCACTCTATAATCTGTACGTCATGTGCCAGCACAAGTAAATAAGGAGTTTCCTTTGAGATTTTGTAGTTAATTAAACTTCACCCTGAACAGTAAAATATGCATATTGCTTTATTCATTTTCAAAATATCACGCAACATCTAAGGCTTGTTAGCGTTAATCCTCCCTCCTAAATACATAACATGAGTTTCCATAGGAAAATTAATAGTAAAAAGAGTTGGTGATTATTACATATTTAATGTTCTACAAAAGCTGAATATAAAGGGGCAATCAAATTATTAAATACAAAGCGCTTGTCCAATATTAACAAGAGAAAACATCACTAATGCCGGTTTCACTCTTTCCTGAATCATGGACTGTTTTTGCATCAGAAGACTTGACCTCTGAGTTTCCTGACCCATTAACGGCTTAATATATGCCTATGAAGTAGTTAGCTCAGGTTTTTAGACCTGTCAGTTGGGTGGGGTCTTCCGATGGAAGAACGTTCCATGCTTCATGGAAGTGTATTTACGCCATGTCTGTGGTGCCTTTTCAAAATATCAATTTGGAAAATCTGCTAATATACGGATCCAGTGTTTTCTAACGACACAAATACTATGATGCCGCAAGGAATCCTAATATAGAGAACTACAACTCAACATCTAATGTTATATGCTCAATGGATTGTGTTTTGTTAAAGGGGTTGTCTCACTAAAATCATTATTCAAAACTCCATAGAGTGTTAAAAAAGTGTATTTGGCATAAACATCAATTTATAGTAGTATGCAGTTTTATAAATACTATGTGGTAGTGAGAAAAGAAACTGTATGTATAGATGAAGTAACAAGGGGAGATGATTTAGAGAAAAAAAAAAGATGTAGACATATATATTCAAATGGAGATACATGAGGTAGATAATAGATATGTAGTAAATTAGATAGATAGTTTCTTACTACAGGATTAGTGATGGGCGAACTCTCAGATATCCGAGATCAGCGCTACTAACTGGCCCGAAATTGATCTTGGATATCTGGCCAAACACTGGTCCCCATAAAAGTATATGGAAACCATTGCCATTCCCCAATCATGATCCAGAGTTCCCTGAGAACTCCATGCCCAGGACTGGCACCTGAATACTTTTGAAATTGTGTACATATGGACTTTTACACACTTTACAGACTTTTATGGCCCATTACTAAACAGGATATTTTGGTTATCAAGATATAGATCAGATATGTTCTGTTAGATTGACAAATACAACATCTGTAGTTGTCTGACATTTTAAAATTAATATATATATATATATTCACCCTTATTTCCACCTCATTAGTGCTGTAGCTCACGTAAGTCAGTTTGACTAAAGTGTTTAACTAAGGCCTAAGCCACACGACATGAAAATCGTTGCGAGTGGAGTGCAATAAAAAGTCACATTCCACTTGGACCAATATTAACCTATGTGTCAGCGCACATGAGCAATTAATTTCTCAGCCCTAATTGGACCAAGTAAACAATTGCAGCATGCTGCGACTGTAATTCGATCCTGTTTTCTCTTGCACCCATTCAAGTCTATGGGGCGAGAGAAAAATCACACTGCATTCGCGGTACACTGGTGTACCGCAAGTGCAGGGAGAGAATCGCAATAGACGGCTACGGAGGAGAGAGGAAGATAATTCCCTCCCTCCCCTCCTCAGCATCGGCCACCGCCCTCCGCAGCACCGGCCCACCCCTCCTCAGTGCTGGCCCGCCCCCCGCTCGCATGATTGGACCTCAGTCGCAGGGACACTCGCATGACTCTCGGCTCTGCTGTACTGCCAGCATGAGCCGAGTGTCATGCGAGGGGATCACAGTAATCCCGTGTGGCCCTGGCCTTATTCAAACTAATAAGTACATAAGTAAATTTAAGAGTATTATAAGAGATAAGTGAATTGATAGGACTGATTCACCAATTCACTCATTCTGCCAGTTTATAGAATACAGTGGGCATATTGATTTAATCTGTTATTTGTCAAATGCAAACATTAAACATGTGAAATCAATTCATCCAATGTATCCAAATGTTAGGTGTATTGGAAACTGATTTGTGAATTAGCAATTTGGGTAGCCCAATTATTCACTTGAATGTCATTGAGTTGCACTACTAGACACAGCCCACACATTAAACAGTGGCACGGTTGTGCCATTGCTGCCATAATACCTAAACACCACATCACAAGCAAAGAAGCTTTACAAATGTGCCTAAAAAATACAATGTGTTAGTGTCAATGTTTTAAGCAATAGAAAAAGCATTTATTCTAATACTTGTTGGTGGAGCAATCTAGAATTTTTAATGGTCCAGGATCTGCAGTGAACTATTATTACCATTTTATTCTCAAAACTGTGTGCCTTACATTTTATTATAGTATTAAAGTTTGCATTGACACTGATCACATAGCTGTGAATGGAGAGCAACAATACAGAATTGTCAGAAATGACCCTGCAATCCTAGAAATTCCCTCAGTCTGATCAAAGGCAATCTGCTCTGCCTGCAACTAGAAGGACATTCCCTTGAGGTAAAAGCTATGAAACTCTAAAAATACACGTATAAAAATGTATTGAAAGCTTTGCCATGTATTCCAGTCAGTATTAACTAAAAAAAAA
This sequence comes from Anomaloglossus baeobatrachus, assembly GCF_048569485.1. Taxonomy (NCBI): domain Eukaryota; kingdom Metazoa; phylum Chordata; class Amphibia; order Anura; family Aromobatidae; genus Anomaloglossus; species Anomaloglossus baeobatrachus. The sequence continues at coordinate 480,738,795 of NC_134355.1, forward strand.
TCATATTCATGAAATAACTTGTGGAACTCTAGAAGGATTTTGATGCCACCTGGGATTAGCACGAATCTTAAACCAAAGGGTAATGTTAAAACTCCTAACGCCAGTAAAATAAGTGTAATTGATAGTTTTAATCCTAATTATAGCACTGGGTGTAGAAAATGTCTAATTGGATTATTGTTGAGGGTTTTTACCATCTGTCTTTACTAACATAATAAATCATTATTGCTCAGCTGCCAAGCGCAGTTCAACAATATTAACACATCTGTAATTGGAGGTGACATTAACATTGAAATTAAATTTTGTTTAGCTGCACAGGTGATATCTCATTCACATAACTTGCCAATGTGCATAAACGGTTACAAAGATAACCAAAGGGTACATGCCCATGCTCCGGATGAGGGAGCGCTCTGGATGCAGTGTGTTTTCTCTTGTGCTTGTGGAAATGCTAGTGGTCCGTGTAAGAGAATGCGCTGTACTCAGCGTCGGACTGGCTATCGGAGGAATCTCCAGTAATGCCAGGCCTGGATTCAGGTACCCGCATTGCACTCCAGAGCTGTCACCTGAGCTCTAGAGTACAGCCTAGACTGTACTGCGACCGCCGAGTGATTGACTCTCCGGCGCTTGCGGTTCAGTTCATGACAGCTGCAGACAGGCCGGGCTGATCTCAAGAGTTCAGGTAAGAGCACCGGAGATCAGCCCAGCCTGTCTGCAGCTGACATGAACTGAACCGCAAAAGCTGGGGAATCAATCACTTGGCGCTCGCGGTACAGTCTCGGCTGCACTCTAGAGCTCAGGTGACAGCTCTGGAGTGCAATGCGGGTACCTGAATCCAGGCCTGGCATTACTGGAGATTCCTCCGATAGCCAGTCCGACGCTGAGTACAGCGCATTCTCTTACACGGACCACTAGCATTTCCACAAGCATAAGAGAAAACACACTGCATCCAGAGCGTTCCCTCATCCGGATCATGGGCATGTACCCTTTGGTTATCTTTGTAACCGTTTATGCACATTGGCAAGTTATGTGAATGAGATATCACCTGTGCTCAGGTGACAGCTCCGGAGTGCAATGCAGGTACCTGAATCCAGCCCTGGAAATTACTGGAGATTACTCCGGTAGCAAGTCTGACGCTGGCTGCACCTGCCCTTGATCAGGATTACTGACACATCAGATTTTTCCTGTGTTCTCTGCAAGAATTAATTGACATGCTGCGGCTCAGAAAGCCACGACTCAGGCCAGTTTATGGAGTATCTAAAAGAAAAACAGTAGGAATGGGGGTAATATAAATCCTATCCAATGTGCGTGTACTGTACAATGCAGCACTTTGGACACAGCGAAAACATACTGTGTCCAAAACACTGCTAATCCTGATCTTGGGCACTCATCCTTACTGTTCAATTACACAATGGTTGTATTGCTGGATCGCAATGAGTCTTTCTATAAAATTGTTCAATTGTTAAACCTCTGCTGGAGCCAATCCCAGTTCCAGATTTTCATGCCTTGAGACGTTTTTCCATGTAGCATTTGCCAAAGAGAACGCTTTATACAAAGCTTTCACATGAAATTTGATCTTACGAGATAAAGAAAAATAACTTGGTGGCCATTGTATATAAGAAATACACTGCAAAGATCACAATAGGACTGGGTCTAATTTCTTTAGTTTATTACAAAATTTCACAGTTGACATATCTACAGACACTACTTCCGAAAGTTAAAAACCTTAAATATATTTCAAATTTATATTTTATAATTTGTGTTTTTCTAGTAACAATAGAGAGCACAAAGTGTTGTGAAGCTTTTTAGTGATCATGGTGTTTGCAGGCACAGTACAACATTGTAAATTACAAACTGTATCCTTCCATCCTTACTGTAGCTTGCACACTTGATACCCTCTCCCATTATACCTGTCTGTCACTTACTTAGACATCTAACGGGAAACTTGTTCTCCTTGTGGAGACTGACAAACCAATCTGGCTCCCAGTGAGGAGTCTTATAGCTGCAATGCTCCTTTGGGAAATATTCAAATTGTCTCTTCAGGGGGATGGAGACAAATTCTAGTGCCACCTTTTAGAAGTAGTAATACTAATCCTAGGATTGCTACTTCAAATAGGTGGCACTAGAATTTGTCTCCTTTCTCCCTGAAGAGACAATGTGGATATTTCCCAGAGGAGCATTGCAGCTATTAGACTCTAGACTGGCAACCAGATTAGTTTGTCAGTCTCCACAAATTGAGATTTTTTCCCTTAGACGCCACTATAGCTTCTCATACAGCCAGATCAGATCTCATACTTTGCACTGATGAGGGGCAATCACTCTGAAACACCATCTCTCCAAAAAATGGTTCTCATCTGGCATAAATCCTAAGTCATATGAAAAGGCTCATTAAAGGGTCACTTTTGACTTGTAGGATTGCTACTCCCAATAGGTAGCACTAGAGTTTATCTCCTTACACTCTGAAGAGATATTTTACTTAGACATGTTTCGTTATACTTGTTGTACATTGCTATCTATTGTTAAATGGTTGTCATGTATACTAAACTCTGTTTTTGCATGTACTGCCCCCTAGATTTAAGGATGCTAAAAGAAAAATAATAATTAGATTGCCAGCCATTCATGCCCTACAGCTGTTTGTCAGAGGGTGCCAGAAACAAGAAATTGGAAGTTCAGTTTCCTTATAGCTATCTCACTGCATTAAACACAATCCGTTACATTACAAGAGATGTGGAGTGCTACCAACTTGTTAACTGTACTATGAGCTATAGTTCATAATAATTCATACATACTTAAAAAATATTCAAAGATAGACATTTCCTTTAAAAAAAAATTACAAAATCTACTGATTATTTATAACAGCCCAAAGAAGTCACTAATTTAATGTTATACAATTTGCTTCCCAATTATAATTATTGCACTTGGAATTGCATACAACAAGAACATGCTGACTCGAGGTTCAGAACGTAGTAATGACATTTCATACCCAAATGATTTAATATAAAGACGTTACAAGTGACCTTTGGTGCTCTAAAGCTAACTGTACCATTAATAGTCAATGGTCTGTGCCTGGCCAGATCTGAACACATATTGAAATGCAACTATTATTTGTTACAAGATGTCCCCAGTCAGTTTGACTGACAATCCCGTTTTCCTTTCTTTAGATTCAATAGATGTTTAATGCTTACTTATAATTAAAATTCACACTGCATCAGTAGAAATACATACAAGTCATTATTGGAGAGCAAATACAATGTAGAATGTATTCTAACAAAGAGGAAAATTAACAGATAGCAATGTGGAAGAAAAGGTTTTGTCACGGTGACACTAGATTAATGGAATCATTTCATTGATAGACACATTGACATTGGAAAACTTATATAAGGGGCATAGCACTAGCACATTTCAATTCATGTGGGATTACAGGGGCTCAGTGGAATAAATGGCCATTTATAGTCTAGCGTACAGTGCGTTTTACAGCCCTACAATATGTCTCATGCTGTGATTTCCAGTAATCCCATAGGACCTGTAAATGAGATTGTGCTTTGTCTTAAGACTTTTCTAAAGTCAAAGTGTCCATCAATAAATTGACTAAGTTTGCAGCTTGTTTCAGCTCTCTATTGACTTCAGAACCAGAATCCTGAAAGAAGACATGACAATACGCATGGTCAACTTTTTGTTTTAAGAAAATAAAGCCAGATGTCTCCAAAAAAACTGGACACTGTTTTATGAAGAATAAATTCAACAAATTTTCGATATCTTAACGTCATCTCTTTTATTGACAGATGGAAGATAGAGATGTGTACAGAGAATAAGGTGATGACGGACCTGACACTTCTTCATATTAGACATTTAATAATAAAAAGTACAATATAAACCTTTCATAATCACATAATTCCCTGAATTCTGCTACAAAAGTCTCTAGTGTCTACCTGCTATGAGCTTTATAGAAATACTTGTACTAAAGCAAAATTGCACTACATTACAAAAGTAAAAAGATATATGTATCAAAAGAAAGAAAAGGAATAAATCCATCCTATAAAGTATGAATACAGTATATATACTGTATATAAATATATTATATATATATATATATATATATATATATATATATATATATATATATATATATATATACAGTATGTATATGTATTTATATTAGCTGTAGTACCTGGCATTGCCCGGGATAGTAACTGTCTCTCTCCCTCTCTATCTCTCTGTCTCTCTATCCTTCTATGTCTGTCTGTCTCTCTCTCTACCTTCCTGTTTGTCTCTCTTTCTATCTCCCTGTCTGTCTCTTTCTATTTCCCTGTCTGTCTCTTTCCCTATATGTCTCTGTGGTTCTGTCTGTCTCTTTCTCTAGCTGGTTGTCTGTCTCTTTCCCTGTCTGTCTGTCTCTGTCGCTCTGTGCCTGCATCTTTCCCTGTCTGTCTCTTTCCCTGTCTATCTCTGTCTTTCTGCCTTTGTCTGTCTGTGTGTGTCTCTTTCCCTATCTGTCTGTCTTTTTCCTTGTTTGTCTCCTTCCCTGTTTGTCTCTGTCTTTCTATCTTTGTCTGTCTGTGTCTGTCTCTTTTCCTACCTGTCTGTCTCTTTCCTTGTCTGTCTCTTTCCCTTCTGTCTGTCTCCTTCTCTGTCTGTCTCTTTACCTGTTTGTTTATATTTTTTGATCAAACTACTTTGGGGTATGTGCAAGTATTTAGTTAAAACATATCTTGCCTCACTAAGAATGTCCCCACACTGATCATGAAAATTTTATGGGACTTGGGAGATGACAACACAACAAAAAAAATAACAAAATGTCTATGAATTTCTAATTTTTTTTTTCACTAATAAAGTAATAACAAAAAAAAAACCTTGGACAATTTTAGTATCACCATACTTGTACTGATGAGGAGAATCATATAACCTGGTCTTTTTCACCACCTGATGTATGTTGTAAATTAGATTTCCAGAAAACAATGTCAAAATTGTGTTTGTTCGCAATTTCACCACACTTGGAATTTTTTTTCCAGTTTTGAAGTATACTATGTAGTAAAATTATGTAATTCAAAAGTAAAATCCCTAATATGTCTATGCAGACAGAAAAAAATAAGTTGTGACTCTTGGAGGAAAGAACTGAAAAATGTAAAAAAAAGCTAAATGGCCATGTAGGGAAATATGTTTTATCAGCATTATGGTTGAAATTCTCAATATAAGTCTATGAGTCAATGAAAATCACAGACAGCACATGGTATTCATCTGTGTACAGTCAATGTTTGCTCTGTCCATGGTTAACATTGTAATGGATAAATTGATTTATTTATATATACATATGTAAAAATCACTGATGAAATTCTGATGGTAAGAACTGACTCTGACCAAAGACTGATGAAACTGACGACATTTGTATATTTTTTGCTTTCATGAAAACTTTCTGAGCTCTGAATGAGGCTTAAGTGACATCTTAAAGGGAACCAGTCACCAGATGTTTATAATACTCGCCTAAAACTCGGTGCAGAGCAGATTGGCCGGATGGGCGTCTCCATTTTTCAGGTCTCCGCCTCCTCCTGCAGTGATCTTTGTCCTCCTTTTCAAGCTAGTGTGGATGACGCGTTCTACGTCATCTAAACTAGCTGACATTGAGGTCCCGCGCAGGCGCACTAGAATACTTTGATCTGCCATACTCAGGGCAGATCAAAGTGCGCCTGCTCAGGACCTCAATGTTGGCTAGTGTAGATAACATAGAACGCATCATCCACACTAGCTTCAAAAGGAGGACAAAGATTGTGAAGGAGGAGGCGGAGACCTGAAGAATGGAGACGCCCATCCGGCCAATATGCTCTGCACTGACTGTTAGGCGAGTATTATAAACACCTGGTGACAGGTTCCCTTTAAGTTAATTTTGCAGGTCCACACAATTAATACAAATATATCGATAATATTTTATTACTTTTATTACTTTTAAACTATCAGTAACTTTTTTAAAAAAAAGATCATTTCTGTGCCTCCGTTTTTTTGACTCGTAGCTGTTTGTCAGAAGAAGTGACTTTGTTATCGGCATACGTTTTGGGTACACCCTTTTCATTTCTTTTTATTCCATTCTTTGTAATACAGGTTAAACAAAAAAGTTACAATTCCACCATTGTATTTCTTTTCTTTTCTTACATCATTTATTGTATGGGCTAAATAAATAGCATGAACAGTTTTTAGCTTGTGTAATTATGAACAATTATTTGCTCTTTTCATTTACTTTTTTCTATTTTTATATGATGAAACAATTTGTACAAAATAATTTGGTATATTTGGTTAAGTTATTCTTTCTTATTTTACTATTTTAACACTTTTTAACGTGGGAATTCAATATATTGGTATGTGATTGCACATATCATATACTCCAATATTGCTGTGTATTGAGCCTGTCAGTGTAAAAATGAGAGACATTTTATTAGGCTCATTACATCAGGAGGAAATTATATTGGGTGTCCAATTAAATGTCGTTGTAGCTATTGAAAACAACTTCTAAATGCTAACATTTTTAGCATCTAAGCTAGCTTTCATCTAGCAGTAACAGCAGGAAAAGGCCTGTGAGTTATATTCCATTCTAGCTGCTGATCATCCTGACAAATATGTATGTCATGGTGGGGATAACAACTTCTGACCATCAAATACAGTTTTGTTACCAGTCGGGAAAAAGTTAAATTGTAAATTCTAAAATATATTTAGAAATTTTCATACAATGAATGTTTAACTGAAAGGAAGCAGAATTATTTAGTCTTTGTTTGTATACCATATGACTAGACACCCTCTGAAACAGAAACAAAATACCCTCTCGCCCCCAAAAAATTATAAAAATATAAAAATTTGGAAGAATCCAATAATATCAGCAATAAATGACAATTTGAATAACTGAAACAAAATATGTTATTTGAAGGTATGAATTAAAAAGTCAATTCTTTCAGGACTTCAAAATAGTTGCAGGCTTTTAATTAAAAATAAGCCAAGACAACTAGCAAATATATTGAATAGGAAACTTAAAATGAAATGTCATAGTGAAGTAAGACATTAAGACAAAATTTTAATAAACCATAAGGTTGTGTGCGCATGTTGCCATTTTCATGCACTTACGCAGTGTTTTGAACTGCAGCGTAAACGCATGCATTCTGCGTCTTCAGCAAAGTCTATAAGAATTTAGCAAATTCCATGCGCACGTTGCATTTTAAAACGCAGGGTTTTGCATGCCAAATTTTTGACAAAATCAATGTGTTCTAAAAAGCAACATTTCACTTCTTTTGTGTGTTTTGGATACTTGTCCCACTCTATCTATGGTAGAGCAAGCATCCAGAGCGCATGAATTCAGCATCCATTCTGGATTTTGAATACATCCAAAACGCAGCGTTTTGGCGGGGTTTTAAAACCCACATGCAGTGACAAAATGCTGCAGAATATTTGTCATGGGAGAACTCAGCGTGCACACTAGAGTTGAGCGCGGTTCGCGGTTCGAGGTTCTCCAGTTCTAAGCTCGAGTGATTTTGGGGGCTGTTCGAGATCGAACTAGAACTCGAGCTTTTTGCAAAAGCTCGATAGTTCTAGATACGTTCGAGAACGGTTCTAGCAGCAAAAAGCAGGGCTTTTTACAGCTACAGTGTGCAGGAGCCATCGCTGGCAGCCTGCCAGAAGCTGGTAACCAAGATAAACATCGGGTATCAAAGCAAAGCGCTTTGGTTAGTAACCCGATGTTTATCCTAGTTACGTGCAGGAAGCCCACACTTCCCCGCTCAGCTCGCTCCGCCCCCTCCTGCCCGCGGCATGTACACACACACACGTACACATACATACACACACACACACACACACACACACACACACACACACACATGGTCCCGCTCGGCTTACCTGCGGTGATGAAGTCCCACCATCCCGACCTCAGCACTGTCACTGTCCTCCATGGCCGCCGCTTGTCACATCACCTCTCGCTTCCGACCCGAGACTGACTAGCGGTGACGTTACGGACCTCTCGCGATATTTGGCTTTGAAGGCGCCGGTCATTGAACTCAGTGACAGGGGCTGTCGGCAGTGCTGGAGATCAGCGCAGGTAATGTACCTCGCTGACAGCAGCACTTGTCATGCCCTGCAGTGACCTGGGCTGACCCATTGATGTTAGCTCAGGCTAAATACAAAGCTAAGCACCCCTTAGTGCCACATGAAAGGCACCAAAGGGTGCTCCACTTTTTCTCCACTTTTTCTCCACTTTTTCTCCATTTTTTTCTCCACTTTTTCTCTACTTTTTCTCCATTTATTCTCCACTTTTTCTCCACTTTTTCTCCATTTTTTTCTCCACTTTTTCTCCATTTATTCTCCACTTTTTCTCCACTTTTTCTCCATTTTTTTCTCCACTTTTTCTCCACTTTTTCTCCACTTATTCTCCACTTTTTCTCCACTTTTTCTCCACTTTTTCTCCACTTTTTTCTCCACTTTTTCTCCACTTTTTCTCCATTTTTTCTCCACTTTTTCTCCATTTTTTTCTCCATTTTTTTCTCCACTTTTTCTCCACTTTTTCTCCACTTATTCTCCACTTATTCTCCACTTTTTCTCCACTTTTTCTTCATTTTTTTCTCCACTTTTTCTCCACTTTTTCTCCATTTATTCTCCACTTTTTCTCCACTTTTTCTCCATTTTTTTCTCCACTTTTTCTCCACTTTTTCTCCACTTATTCTCCACTTATTCTCCACTTTTTCTCCACTTTTTCTCCACTTTTTCTCCACTTTTTCTCCATTTTTTCTCCACTTTTTCTCCATTTTTTTCTCCATTTTTTTCTCCACTTTTTCTCCACTTTTTCTCCACTTTTTCTCCACTTTTTCTCCACATTTTCTCCACTTTTTCTCCACTTATTCTCCACTTTTTCTCCACTTTTTCTCCACTTATTCTCCACTTTTTCTCCACTTTTTCTCCATTTTTTTCTCCACTTTTTCTCCACTTATTCTCCACTTATTCTCCACTTTTTCTCCACTTTTTCTCCATTTTTTTCTCCACTTTTTCTCCACTTTTTCTCCATTTATTCTCCACTTTTTCTCCACTTTTTCTCCATTTTTTTCTCCACTTTTTCTCCACTTTTTCTCCACTTATTCTCCACTTATTCTCCACTTTTTCTCCATTTTTTTCTCCACTTTTTCTCCATTTTTTTCTCCACTTTTTCTCCATTTTTTTCTCCACTTTTTCTCCACTTTTTCTCCATTTATTCTCCACTTTTTCTCCACTTTTTCTCCATTTTTTCTCCACTTTTTCTCCACTTTTTCTCCATTTATTCTCCACTTTTTCTCCACTTTTTCTCCATTTTTTTCTCCACTTTTTCTCCACTTTTTCTTCACTTTTTCTCCACTTTTTCTCCACTTATTCTCCACTTTTTCTCCACTTTTTCTCCGTTCTTTTTCTATGGTCGGTCTACCCATTAGCTCTGCCAGGCATACTGTAGCTCTACACCTACTGCACATGTTACTTTATGATTGACATCTCTTTCGTACCAGAGCTGTCTAAGTCTACTCTGACCCCATATTTGTCATTACTATATTGTCCTTGTACTGTATTATGACATTTGTATCATGTGTTTCATTTCTTGCTGTGTTGCAATTTTTTTGCTGCATCCCAATTGTACCTCTACATTGTTCGAGTTTATGTTATTGTTCTCTCACTCTTATGTGATACTGATTATTGTCATTTTTCATGATTACATGCAGATAAGTCCAATCTGACGAAGGCTCAGGCCGAAACGTCATTTGTAACTTGTTTTGGACAAAAACATACATGCTTATGAAAAAAAAAATGTTCTTAATACGGACCAATAAAGAGTGATTTTGCATTACTATCCATTGTGACTTACTGACTTAGTCTGGGAGATTTAGAGTGCCGAGGTTACTCACTAATTTTATCTATTATTACCTCTGAGCACCTATATACCAGTGAGCAGAGCTTCCTCTACAGTAGTTCTCCTGATTAGGCATGCCCTTACCTCATGAGCAGGGCATTGCAGCTTTGGTAGCAACCATTACGACATGGACTCTGCTGCTGTGGACCTGGGGAGAGTGAGTGCAGATTCATTGCACCCACACTCCTCACATGAAGGGTCCGCACTCCTAGAAAATGGGGGATACGTTCCCTGAGTGTCTCCCCCCCATATTCTAGACGGTCCAGAGTCGTCGTGGGACCCCTTTATTTTTTTTCTTACAATAAATTGGTGAAAGAGGAAATGTTTTGGGGACTGTTTTTTCAAATAAATTTCTTTTGTCGATTTTTTGTTTTTGTTAGTACTGACAGTTTATGATGTTGGGTATCTAATAGACGCCATGACATCACAAACTGCTGGGCTTGATCTCAGGTGACTTTACAGCTAGTATCAACCCGATTTATTACCCCGTTTGCCACTGCACCAGGGCACGGGATGAGCTGGGGTGAAGCGCCAGGATTGGCGCATCTAGTGGATGCGCCACGTCTGGGGTGCCTGCGGCCTGCTATTTTTAGGCTGTGAAGGCCCAATAACTATGGACCTTCCCACCCTGAGAATACCAGACCACAGCTGTCCGCTTTACCTTGGCTGGTGATCCAATTTGGAGGGGACCCTACTTTTTTTGTGTAATTATTAATATTTATAAAATAATTATAAAAAAGAGCCTGAGGGGACCTCCACATTGGATCCCCAACCACGGTAAAGCTGCCAGCTGTGGTTTTCAGGCTACAGCCGTCTGCTTTACCCTAGCTGGCTATCAAAAATGGGGGGACCCAACGTCATTTTTTTTTTTAACTATTTTTTAAATAGAAAAAATTAATGGGCTTCCCTGTATTTTGATTGCCAACCAAGGTAACGGCAGGCAGATGGGGGTGGCAACCCATAGCTGTCTGCTTTATCTGCGCTGAGAATCAAAAATACCGCGGAGCGCTACGTCATTTTTTTAAAGATTTATTTTTACAGCACTGTGATGTCCAGCAATCAAAATACAGGGAAGCCCATTTTATTTTTAGTTATTTATATAAATAATTAAAAAAAATAAATATGGGCTCTTGCTGCATTTTTTGTATTGCTAGCTAAGGGTAATCCAAGCAGCTACTGGCTGCTTACCCCCACTGCTTGGTGTTACCTTCACTGGCAATGGAAAATCCAGGGAAGCATTTTTTATTTTTTTTGCCAAAAAACTACAAAAAAAGGACGTGAGTTTCGCCATATTTTTGTATGCTAGCCAGGTATAGCAGGCAGGTGCTGGAAGAGTTGGATACAGCGCCAGAATATGGCGCTTCTATGAAAATGCCATTTTCTGAGGCGGCTGCAGACTGCAATTCGCAGCAGTGGGGCCCAGAAAGCTCAGGCCAACCTGTGGTGCGGATTCCAATCCCCAGCTGCCTAGTTGTACCTGGCTGGACACAAAAATGGGGCGAAGCCTACGTCATTTGTTTTCTAATTATTTCATGAAATTCATGAAATAATAAAAAAAGGGCTTCCCTTTATTTTTGGTTCCCAGCCGGGTACAAATAGGCAACTGGGGGTTGGGGGCAGCCGTACCTGCCTGCTGTACCTGGCTAGCATACAAAAATATGGCGAAGCCCACATAATTTTTTCAGGGGGCAAAAAACTTCTGCATACAGTCCTGGATGGAGTATGCTGAGCCTTGTAGTTCTGCAGCTGCTGTCTGTCTGTATGGAGAAGAGCAGACAGCAGCTGCAGAACTACAAGGCTCAGCATACTCCATCCAGGACTGTATGCAGAAGTTTTTTGCCCACCAAAAAAATGACGTGGGCTTCGCCATATTTTTGTATGCTAGCCAGGTACAGCTGGCAGCCACGGGCTGCCTCCAACCCCCAGTTGCCTATTTGTACCCGGCTGGGAACCAAAAATATAGGGAAGCCCGGTTTTTTTTAATTATTTAACTTATTTCATGAAATAATTAAAAAACAAATGACGTGGGCTTCGCCCCATTTTTGTGTCCAGCCGGGTACAACTAGGCAGCTGGGGATTGGATTCCGCAGCACAGGTTAGCCCGAGGTTTCTGGGCGCCTCTGCTGCGGATTTCAGTCCGCAGCCGTCCCAGAAAATGGCGCTCTCATAGAAGCGCCATCATCTGGCGCTGTATCCAACTCTTCCAACAGCCCTGGAGCAGGGTGGCTTGTTGGGTAATCATGAGTTAATACTGGCTTTGTTTTACTAGCCAGTATTAAGCCAGAGATTCTTAATGTCAGGCACGTTTGACCCGGCCATTAAGAATCTCCAATAAAGGGTTAAAAAAAACACCACACAGAGAAAAAATACTTTAATAGAAATAAATACACAGACACATTAGAGACTCCATCTTTATTACCCCCTGTCAGCCCTCCACGATCCTGCTCTTCTGTCTTCTTTCTTTCTAGTGTAGTAGTAGTGACGATTGTAGTGAGGAAGGATGAGATTCACCAGCTCATCACTTGGGGCTGGGGAACCTCATCCTCACTACAATCATCACTACAATCGGGAAGCAGCGTGCAGCCTTCACTCCGTGAGTGATCAGTGCTGGCTGCTAGCGGTAACGCTGACAGACGCGTTACCATAGCAACGGTGCTCTCGGAGCCGCGGTTAGCGGTGACGTCACCGCTAACTGCGTTGCTATGGCAACGGTGATCTCCGTTAATGACCGGCTGTGTCAGCCGGTCCCTAACGGAACGGGGAGTCGACCGTGTGCTAGAGCATGTCGCCGGTACACGGCGATACACATATGTGCACCGTGTACCGGAGAGATGCACTCGCAGGTCCTACATGACGTGTCATAGTCATGTGACCAGTCTGTAGCCAATGAGATAATAGCCACGTGACTGGTCACATGGCTATTTTGACGTCACGATAGGTCCTGCATCTCTGCTGGCAGTGCAGGTCACCGGGAGGATTCAGCGATCATCGGATGGAATAGCGGCAGGAGACAGAGTGCAGAAGGGATCGCGAGGACCGGTAAGTGTTATGGCAATGTTTATTAACTGTTTGTGTACATTTATCATGCATTTTTATGTGTTTGTGATTGCCTCCCATTATAGCCTATACGTTCGAGTTCGGTTCGTCGCGTTCGACGAACCGAACTCGAACGGGACCCCCGTTCGGCGAACCGGCCTCGAGCCGAACCGGGACCGGTTCGCTCATCTCTAGTGCACACATAGCCTTAATCCAAATTGTATATAGAATTCAAAAATACCACAACTTGACAATATATAATGCTGAAGGTTCTAGTTCATTGCCATAGCTAAATCTGATATTTATTAATATCAGCATTATTTCTTTAGAAATTTAACAATTGAGTGTTAAACACAAGCACGTTGTTTTTAATACTAAGCCCCAATTCTAAAAGACTGGCATTCTGTATACCCATTTAGATAAAGAGTGGGTTGAAGATAGATGTGCCAAATTTATGAAAAGGTGAGCTCTTATTTATAAATTTTGTAGCATCTTTCAGCCTTCATGCACTATCGCAAGAAATATTCCCATGGTCTGGAGTACTTTTCTGCCACAATTGACACCACTTTTGTAGTGTACTCATTTATTTAATACATACTATTCAAAAAAGTATTTAAAATGTGTTGCAGAATTTTTTTGCTACTGTAAGGGTTTTTTATGAATCAGGGTCTAAATATCCAACAGGGTCTAAATTTCCAATTTAATAGCATGATTAATAATTTTAGGTTTATATGCAGTTTGAGGGAATTTTAGGTTTATATGCGTTTGAGGAAATTTTAGATTTATATATAGGGTCTAAATTTCCAACTGTAACACAGATAACACCAAATTCATTAAGAGGCGTGCTGCTCCTGATGACTTTGTAGCGTCTTTCAGCAGTCGTGTACCACTGCAAGAAATGTTCTGATTGATTGCAGTACTTTTCTGCTATAATTTACTTTTCAAGAGGTTTTCAAAATATATAGTAATGAATAAGTTGCAGAATGTTTGTGCAACTATAAGGTTTTTTTTTATGAATCAGGGTCTAAATTTTTACCTGTGACACTGGTTTGGCAGGTATTGGAAACACAGACTGTGCTCGAATCACAATAACTGAAGCAACCACTAGGCCACCTGACCTGTGCTTACTGCCTCAGCTCAGGAGAACCAGTTCAGCCCAGGAGGCTCAGCTCAGGATACCAGTTCAGCCCAGGAGGACCAGCTGAGCTCAGAAAAACCAGCTCAGGTGAACCAGCTCAGCCCAAGAAAATCAGCTCAGCTCAGAATAACCAGCTCAGCTCAGGAGAACCAGCTCAGCTCACAAAAACCAGCTCAGCCCAGGAAGCTCAGCTCAGGATACCAGTTCAGCCCAGGAGGACAAGCTCAGCTCAGGAAAACCAGCTCAGGTGAACCAGCTCAGCCCAAGAAAATCAGCTCAGCTCAAGAGAAAAAGCTCAGCTCAGGAAAAACAGCATTTGATCCTGGTATTGCAATCCAAACATGGTCCATATTTCAAGTTCACATCACACTGGCAGTAATCTTGCATTTAAATTTATTGTAGAAATTACAACAATGAAGTATAACTTTAAAGGAAACCTGTCACCAGGTATATGCTGCTATATCCAAAGGCAGCAAAAACATATTGTCACAAACTCGCTTTTATTTTTATTTAATATTTATCAGAATCTAAATTTTTTTGTGATTTGCTACACGCAAATCAAGGAAAATGGAGACTGTCCAACAGCCATTTTGTTGGATACTAAAGAGCTAAGAAGGGCAAAAACATAATTAAAATATACAGTGTGTCCACCCATATCCTGTCTACCGCCATTAACTTGAGCTCGGCGGCAGCTATAGGCATAGAAGTGGTGTCTAGGTATAGTAAAGTAGCCATGCGCTACGCAATGAAACCACCCATTGCGCCACCTGGTGGAAAACAACGGAGTTAGCATTTTTATTTTGAAAATGGAGAGAGATAGAGAAAAAATGTGAATTAATAAATTGTAGGGCATCATCAATTCAATACGAATCGACACCTTGCATACATAAATGCTATGATATGAAACCCATGACCCCCCCCAAAACATTGACTGCTGGTCATGCATATTGCACTCATTTAACTTTGATGCTCAAAGTGGCCAACGTCAGTTGCAACTGGACTCTAGACAGCATACTGTATCTTGCTGTACGTTGTGTAATATGGTAGGTGACACGCTTGCACAAGCACCTGTGGTACATCGTAGTTGGTCCTGCAATGTTGGTGGAGGGGTCGCATACACCTGCTGTTTGATGTGACCTCACAGAAAGAAGTCCAATGGGGTCAGGTCAGGTGAGCGTGGAGGCCATGCCACGCAGCTACCATACCCAATGACTTGTAGGAAGGTCTCCATGAGGTATTGCTTCACGTCCGCAGCCTTGTGAGTTTTACATGTTCTAATTATAGCATTTCTGTATGTAAGGTGTCGATTCGTATTGAATTGACGATGCCCTACAACTTTGTAATTCACGTGTTTTCTCTATCTTGTTCCGTTATCAAGATAAAAATGCTAACTCCATTGTTTTCCACCAGGTGGTGTAATAGGTGGCTTCATTGCATAGCGCATGGTTACTTTACTATACCTAGAGACCACTTCTATTCCTATAGTCGCCGCCATTCTCAAGTTAATGGCGGTGGACAGGATATGGGTGGAAACACTGTATAATATCCAATGCTCCCCAAACTCTCCTATCACTCTCCCATCATTTTGGGCAGCTCCTTGCCTAGTCTTCTGGTCCATTTCTACTTGCTTCTGAGTGGGCAGTGTATGATTTGTAATTAGGGCTGTTGCTTCTCGTGCTGTTCCAATGCACATATGAAGGAAGCTGTTTATCAGTGACAAGAAATGGGGGACCTTGTTTATGAATATCTATGACTCCATAACACCATGGAAAGGACTAACGCACTTGGTTTACGCTATAGGTGTAGAAATCAAGGTGTGTGTAACTACGGTGAGTCTGGGGGAAGATTCAGGGGTAAGAAGAATTGTGACTTGTTGCTGGAGTGAAAATTACAGTAGAAAACTCATGCATTCAGGAAATGGCTTTTATTGCTGCCTTAAAACTTTTTTTATGCTTTCTATACTTATTCTCCCAGGTAAGAGAACACTTTCATAAAATACAGAGCTTTAATTAGAAAATGTCACAGCAAATTGTATCTCTGGTTTCACAATACTAATTAAGCTGGGAGTTAACAGTGTTAAGATGATGAAACATTTGTAATTGTTGGGCTTCAGACAATGCCAAATTACATGCACAGCTAAAGCAAAAGTAATGTAAAAAGCCATTTACCTGCCTCATAACTATTGCAATACGCTCCAGGCAATGTATTTAAGTTGTCAAAGGTTGTGTTTGCAAGACTGCGGTTTTCTTCTAACACCATAGATTCAATTCTTCCACGCTCGCAGGCTTAGGGTCAGCATCCATGTGTATCTAGGGTCATTTATCTGTCTATAATCACCAGTATTCTCAGTTTAGTAGGACAGCTCGAATGTACTTAAAGCAACATTTTAATGTCTAGTCCACAATGAAAACGCTTTTTTTAAGAGAACAAAGAAAACTTAACCCTAACGACTATAAAATACAAAAATCTGTACATTCACTACAGTGCTACTCACAGTGACAGATTTTACCTACCACAGCCAAGTCATTCTCTGATATACTATCTCTCAATTATAAAATCTATTAGAAAGGTAATACTGTAAATATATTTCAGTAGTGTGAGCAATAAATGTATTGTAAATAAGTATAATAGGAATGAATTTGCATAAAGGGGTTGTCCAAGTTACTAAAAAATAAACTCAAAGGCAGTAATATTCCTAAAATCGGTATATAAGAATCAGCAAAAACACTATTGCATGCCCTCATGATCCACCGCTTCGACTACTGCAATTTCCTGCTCTCTGGCCTCCTTTCCAACACTCTTGCACCCCTCCAACCTGCCCTAAACTTTGCGGTCTGATTAATCCACCTCTCCCCTCACTATTCCTCTGCCTTTCCTCTCTGCCAATCCCTTCACTGGCTTCCCATTGTCTAAAGACTCCAGTTCAAAACATTAACCATGACATACAAAGCCATCCATAACCTGCCTCCTCGATATATCTGTGACCTAGTCTCCCAGTACCTACTTGCAGGCAAACTCAGATCCCCGCAAGATCTCCTTCTCTGCTCCTCTCTTATCTCCTCTTCCTACAATCGCATACAAGATTTCTCCCGTGCCTCCCCCATACTCTGGAACTCTCTACCCCAGCATATCAGACTCTCATCTACCGTTGAAAGCTTCAAAAGGCACCTGAAGACCCACCTCTTCGTACAAGCCTACAACCTACAATAACCAGTACACCACTGCGCAACCAGCTCTGTCCTCACCTACTGTACTTTCACACATCCCCTGTAGACTGTGAGCCCTTGTGGGCAGGATCCTCTCTCCTCCTGTAGCAGTCTGTTTTTGTAGTGTTCATGATTGTTGTACTTGTTTTTATTTATACCCTTTTCACTTGTAAAGTGCCATGGAATAAATGGAGTTATAATAATAATAATAATAATAATAATAATAATAATAATAATATAAATACACACCATTTTACTGCTCTTTGTTTCAGTCCTCCATATTAGACTCTCCTCAATGGTTACCTTATCATATTGGCTGATGTCAGCATAGGTCATCTATTCTACATTTCTGCTGCAGCCAATCACTTACCTCAGCAGTCTCATGTCATATACTGTTGAGGCCAAAAGTGCCCTTCCATGAGGATTATGAGCCCAAATACAAACATTTTCAGGGACCTCAAGTATTATGGACTTTTTATATTATTGGTTTTATGAGCCATCGGTGCCCTTAATGCATGGGTAGGTCTGCAACCCCTGCACTCTGTATAGCCAATCATTGGAGGCAGAGTTCATTTGAGTTTATGGATTCTAGAATATGTACCATTGTGGTAACAAAGGGTTGACTGCTCCTATATACAGGGAAAGTGTGGATGTGTTAAAAATGCTGCTCAGAAGACAAACTCTCAAGTTGCAAAACCTGTTTTTAATATCAATCAGCAAAATTTTCAATGCAAATAAAGGCTGCAGGTTACTAATTTATTAACGACTGTATTTCGCCAGGTATTAGCTGCCCTTGGGTGGATAGAGTAATGATAGAGACTGATTTCAGCGAGGTGTCATTTTCATCTCCTCCTGTTTATAAGCTGCACAACATCAGGAGCGCGGTGTCACCTGGTTAGTGTCAGGCTCCCATGCCACTATGCACATAGCTGAGTGCACTACAAGGCTCAGATTTTGCTTCACTGATAAACAGTGGTTTACTGCTCCAAGAAATGTATCAGAATAGAACTATATTTTCTGTCACTAATTTATTGAGATCTTCAGAAAGGAAAATGCAAAACTAGTCACAAATTAAGCTTAATAGATCCATTTTCATGAATCAATATACAAATTGCATAAAAGTATATCAATATAGGTATTGGGGACAACCCCTTTAACTCAATACTTCTACAATAACCTAGACTGCATAAATACTGTTGGCAGCTCAATACCTGTCATTATAATTGAGTAAGTCTTCTGTTTTTGCAACAATAACCTGTTTACATCTCTTCTGCTACTATCATTAAGAATGGAGCATTTTCTAGCAATCTACATGAAAGGTTAACATGCTAGTTAGCGTGAGATATACTATTTATTGATAATTGTTTTTGTACTACAGAACCGCACAGTGGTAGTCTAGTGATGGCATTTTATGTCTGCCAGCTGTAATACCATTACATTTTGTCATTTAAAGATTACTTCTCCAATTTAACATCTGCTCAGTATCTGCCTATTACATTATATCACAGCAAGGTAAAGCTTGGATTTCCAGCAATAGTAATAATAACTGGATAGACTGAACACAACCTTAAGCTGGTATCTGTCTCAAACTCTACAAGCCACATTTTCTCTAGACTGAAAAACACTATGCTATGATAGTTTCAGAAGTATAGTTAGTGGAAAAAATTAAATTGCAAAACCATGTACAGCAAAGAAAACATTGACAGTATTATCAATATTACGCAAAAATGACTGCAGCACTGTGCAAACGTTGCATCAATTCTTTAAAAACCCAGTGTTGGTTCATTTTAAGTAACAAAATGCAAAGTGAATAAACAAAAGAGAAACCTAAATCAAATCAATATTTAGTTTTACTATTTCCCTTCAAAACAGGATCAATTCTTCTAAGTAAACTTGGACACAGTTTTCAAGGACCTCAGTAGAAATGTTGTTCCAAACATCCTCGAGCACGAAACCCAGATATTCTGTAGGTGAAGGCTTGAGCAAATCCTTCTATCTCTTAATATAATCAAAATCTGACTCAGTAGTTATGAGATCAGGGCTTGGTGGAGGCCATATCATGATTTTAAGGACTTCATGTTCTACTTTATGCTTAAGATAGTTCTTAATGATATTGGCTATATATTTGTGGTCATTGTCCTACTGCAGAATACATTGGCACTAATGAGATACCTATGTGATGGTGTAAAATGATGGATACTTATCTGCCTGTAATTTTCAGAATCTTGGACACCATTAATCACGATTAAGACCCCAACTCCATTAGTTGAAATCTTGCCAAAAACGTGAAAGGAACCTCCACTGTCGCACACACTCTGTTACACGGGAAGACGATTAGAGCAAAACTAGTAACAGCTCTAATGTCTCCCGAAGTCCTCTGGGCAGATGACAAAGCCACAGATGGACAAGCGGCCATACAACACACCTTCAGAGAAACACGAAAATAAAAAACACAATCGGTGGTATTAGCAGCACACCCACCATGTGCTGAACCTCTAATATTAACAGCACAGGAAGGCCTGAAGGAAACTGTCTGTGTACGTAGAGGGCACACCAAGACAGTAGGTGCAGCCTAGTAAGATTCACTGAGATGCCACTGTATGACTGGAGTGGTAGGGCAGAAGCAGGATAACCGGCCCTGACTGTGCCTCACCACGAATCTTGGCGTGATGGGCACCAGAC
The DNA here is from genome assembly GCF_048569485.1 of Anomaloglossus baeobatrachus. Classification (NCBI taxonomy): domain Eukaryota; kingdom Metazoa; phylum Chordata; class Amphibia; order Anura; family Aromobatidae; genus Anomaloglossus; species Anomaloglossus baeobatrachus. The sequence continues at coordinate 480,758,746 of NC_134355.1, forward strand.
GCCTAACCCTGCCTTGCGCTTCCAGTATCACATGCAGTCCTGTCACAGACACTTTAAAGCTGTATTTTTGCTGTGACCGTTATATGGCTACACTGCTCTGACAGTGCCACAGAGCCAGAATGACGCATGCGCAGCCATGTGTGCCATCCAGGGTCTTTTAAAGACTAAGGCCTGCCCCAAGCCAAGCACCAGGTGGCAATGGCATCAGCAACAGTCAATCAGGGACCGCCACATCACCAATGATGTCATTGACGTCACTGCTGTCGTCATCAACGGCTAATCAGTGGCCGCCGCATCATCGGTGAAGTCAGCAGCAGCCAATCAGGAGCCACCGTGTCACTAGTGATGACAAGCGCATGCGCAGTAGCGGGTTCTCCCACTTACAGCCAGGAAAGGCGTGAACCTGCGCATGCACAGTAGGGTAAAACAGGGAGTTAGCCTCAGAACCAACAAAGACCCTGGACACCTGGAGCCTAGCAGCCAAGCAGCTGCAGCGGCGGACAGGTGGTGCAGGCGAGTCAGCCGACACTACCGCAGGGGATGAGGACAGTGCAGGAGCGGTTTGAGGCTCGGGAGAACCCCGAACTGTAACACACTCATTATTCCATGCTCCATGCTTCTATAATTAGGCAAAAAGACTGCCTTCTGTTACAGTCAAATAATTATAATTTTAACTCATGGATCCAAATATCTTGTGCAGTTGAGTCTGTCAGGGAATATATGAAGGAACAGAAGGTTTTGCACAAGTCTACATCTACAGAGGATCTTAAGGTAGTTCTCCAAAATATTTGGAACAACTTCACTGCATAGTTCCTTCAAAAACTAGATCCACGTGTACTTTGAAAAATTCTCCTAAGTACACCTACCTCAAGAGGTAGACATCACACATTAGCTATCAGTTAAAAAATATAATATGTAATATACATTTGTAAATGATGGCTCACTGTAGAAAAAAGCACAGTTAGCTTCCAATACAGTGGTACAAATGGTATATGAATACACACTCAAAAGACAAAGGTAAAAAGGATACAAAAAAAGGATAATTTTTTTGTTCGGCAAATGGATTTTCTCAAATTAAAATAGTTAGACAATTGTACTCTATGTATAGATAGATCCACACAAGAAAATATACAATGCATGGCCATGAAATGGTACAAAATTAATTATGCACTACAATGTCATGTGCCTACAATATCACAAATAACTAAAACCAATTAAATACCATCTATCCCCAAACTATTATAGTAGGTAAAATATTGTTTTTCTTTGTCGCACTAACTTTAATGCAATCATATTAGAACTGACTTAACTCTTAAAAGCACCACTCTAGATCTTTTTTTATTGCAGCAATGGAGTGGTGCTTTTAATTTTAGATCCCTGGACCTAGTCTTATACTTACCTGCCGCTGTATTAACTTTCTATTGAAGGTCCCTTTTCAAAGCAAGTCTATGAAAGCCTTATTCTGGTTCTCATAAACTTGTATTGAGAGCTTGTGACCTTTATCTTGCAAGACCTAAGCCGCGATGATAAAAGGTGAAGAAGTCAAGGGTGAGCATAAGAGTAGGCTTATTGAACTTAGACATGAAGCACCCTCCATTACGGAACCCCCCACTGTATTGGTGCTTAAAAATATGTTTAATATTGCCAATAACATTAAAAAATATTAAATAAATACAATGCTGTGGATAGAAAGGCACAATATGGTCTTAGCAGGGTATAGTAGTCAACTGCATATTCTCACCCATGAGAGTTGTATATGACACAACAATATGAGCGTATACAGGAAGGGTACAAAAAATCAGCAGTTGAAGGAAAACATGCTCACTCTATGCTGCCACGAAGAGACCAGGACACATCAGTAGATGGAAATGGTTAATATATATATATATATATATATATATATATATATATATATATATATATGTGTGTATATATATATATATATATATATATATATATATATATATGTATATATATATATATATATATATATATATATATATATATATATATATATATATATATATACACACATATATATATATATATATATATATATATATATATATATATATATATATATATATATATATATATATATATATATATATATATATATATATTTCAAAGTCTTTTGGCTTCTTCTTCAGGAGAAACCACAATTGTGTAGAAATAAACCACTTCCATCTACTGATGTGTCCTGAATCCTTCCTATAGAGGTCTCTTCATGGCAGTGCAGAGTGAGCATGCTTTCCTTTAACTGCTGATTATTAAATATTGTAATTGTACAAAACCAGTATCTAGATTTAGAGACATTCAAAAATAAATTCCCATTAAGAGCTTTTATTGGACAATAATTGATGACCTATTCTTAGGATAGGTTATCTATATCAGGTCCTTGCACCCCAGATGATCGGCTGACTGTCAGGTCAGTACTCTATTGAGTTTAGCACCCTTCATATTTTAGTAGTCTGAGCGCCGTATGTGTGGTAGTGGTTGTGCCTAGTATTGCAGCTTCTGAATGGGACTGTAATACATGTCACATCTCCCTTAGTTCCTTGACCGGTGTTGATTGCCAGTAGTTAAAGAGGTTGTCCACTACTTTTACATTGATGGCCTATCCTTAGAATAGGTCATCATAGTACCATAGTATCAAAGTTTTTAAGGTTGAAGGGAGACACTAAGTCCATCTAGTTCAACCCGTAGCCTAACATGTTGATCCAGAGGAAGGCAAAAAAAAATAAGGCGAGAGCCCCTCGGGACATCAATGTCTCATCGTCCGGGGTCCAATACCTAGCGCCCACACCGATCAGCTGTCCTCGGTCCTGGCGGCAGCAGCAGGCAGCCAGAAATGCTCAGTTCCAGTGCTGCTCCATCTTCTGATAGAGGCCATGGCTGAGTACTGCACATCTGCCTCCCATTCTAATCAATAGGAGGTGGATGTGCAGTACCCAGCCTTGGGCGCTATCAGAAGATGAAGCAGCGCCAGAACTGAACACTTCCGGCTGCCTGCTTTCGCCGCCGGGACCATGGACAGCGGATCAGCCGGATGCGGGGTGTCAGACCCCGGCCGATCAGACATTGATGACCTGTCCTAAGGATAGGCCATCAATATCAAAGTAGTGAACAAGCCCTTTAAACCTTAACTGATGAGATATTGATGGCCTATGGATGCACATTTTTATTCAGTCAAACAGATTTTAATTTGTCCAAATATAACCATTTATAAAAAATCGAATTATAAAAATAATGTAAGTAAATCATATTCTTATACTGTTAAAAAAAACCCTTTTTACTTTAAAACTGTTACATATATATTTGCTAGTGAAATCTTTGAAATATAGCAATGCAAGAATTCTTCCCTTATGCAGAACTGTTTAGTTCTTTTACATTAGCTACGATATATAATCAAGCATCTGAAAAAAAAAGTCTCTACTTAACGTTTTCAGAACAAGTAAATTAGTCAAAACGTTAATTAGTATCCACGTAACAGGAACTGGAGATAAGCCAGTGCCATTTGAAATCTGTTCTCTTTTGCTTTTAATGATTGAATACCACATTAAGGTGCCTAATAAAAATGTGCTATAGATTTTGTTTCCTTACCAGTCAATATGAATGATTGATGTATTCATCAAAGAGGAATATAGAATTTTTATGAGATATTCTGGACTACCCAATGGTCGAATTAAAAAAAAAAAGCAAGTATGACAGTCAGTTACTGATTCAGGATGTAATGCATCACATCCGATAAACATTAGCTCTTCCATGTCTGTAGCAAATATGAAGAACTTACACAATATAAAAAGCTATGATGAATGTTTACACTTGATGTTTCACTTTTTATTAAACAAGGACCAACATTCTGACCTGATACCTTTTTTTTAATATTTATTTATAGTGGTTGGATCTCTATTTTTCCGATATGGGACTCAAATTCCCCGTCAAGTATACAAAATAGCTGTCTCCCTGCAGCTACCAGAATGCAGTATTCTCTTAAACTCCCTCTAGTGGAATCTACAAGAAGCCAGAGTTTAATTTAAAATCTTCCAATTCAAGGGAAAAACTAAGACCATCCACTGTAAAGATATTAAGGAAAAAAACAGTACAAAACGGTGGACATTTGGTCTTAAAAGGGTGGGCATTCAATTTAACGTTAATAAAAAAATCATCATCACCATAGTTCTTAGCTTCCTTTTTTTCATCTTTGCTCCAAAAAAAGAAAAAAGTGAAAAGAATGGAAATGCATTAACAGTGTGTCCTCACAGCAAGATTATTTCCCACAACGAATAAAATATATAAAACACATCATATAAATAATCTGTGCTGAACATGGAAATGTTTTCTCTGTAATATATTTTTAAATATAGCTCTATAATATACTGATGCTACTAAATGTCACATCACTGTTATCAGCTTACTGAGATGACCTATTTCTTTGTTCATGAAATGAATTGTTCCTTTATTCTAATTCTTATTGTGCTCCACAGGCAAAAAAAAGAACATTTGTTTTTGAAGGTAAACATACACATGTCCTTTCCTAACTTATCTGTAAGATTTACATATATCAAAAAATTTATGGAGAAAAATGTTAAACAAAAATGAAGAAAAAAACTTAAAAAGATGCCTTTGATGGATGCCATCTAATTTCTTGTACGGATTCAAATTTATTCTGCAAAAGTACAATGACCCTAAACATGCAGCCATATTTAACATAACAAAGGCGGAGTTCTAGAAGTGATGATATAACCACCCAAATCTCAACATCATTAAGTGTGTCTGGGAGTACATGAATAGACAAAAGGATTTACAATAGTCTACATTCACAGAAGATCTATGGTTAGTTCTCCAAGAAGTTTGGAACAACTTCCCGGCCATGATCCTTCAAAAACTGTATGTACACAGAACTGATGCTTTGATGCTGTTTTGAAGGCAAAGAGTGGTCACAACACATATTGATTTGTTTTAGATTTCTCTTTTGTTCTTTCAGTTTGTATATAGTGATCAGCTTAAAATTCAGTTGAAGTGTTAACCGTAATTAGGAAAAGGTGAATATATAGTATTTATTAAAACTAATGATGAGCAAGCAAGTTCGGCACTGCTCATTACTCAATTGAGCATCGGTGTGCTCGGCATGCTCGATATTCAGCCAAGTATCGGTATCAAAGGTGCTCGAGCGCCATGTTTGAGCTCTTACCCTGCATGTTTTGCAACTATTTTTCAGCCACTAAACATGTGGGGATTGTCTGCCAATCATGGTAATTGTTTAGTTTTTTTTGCAACTGTCTACTTTACCTTGGCTGGTTAACAATATTGGGGGGACCCCACACCATTTTTTTAATTTATTTGTTAGGTTAAAGCAGGCTAAATAGTGTTTAGCCTGGTTTATCCTAATTAATAAATAAATAACTAAATAAATAAATAATAATTTTGAAAAATGAAGTAGGGTCCTCTCCAATTTTGATAACTAGCCAAGGTAAAGTAGACAGCTGTGGGCTGGTATTATCAGACTGGGAAGATCCATGGTTATTTTTCCCTTCCCAGCCTAAAAATAAAAGCCTGCATGACCCCAGAATTAGCATATTACATCAGATTGACCAATTCTGGAGCTATGCCCCAATTGCCTGGTGCAGTGGCAATTGCGATAATAGGTTAATGGGCTTGATGTCAGCTGTGCAATGTCAACTTGTTACTCTAATTGCCAATGCGCCAGATAAATTTTTAAGAGCTAAGGTAAGCACCAGAATTGGCACATCATGATATGGGGGCTGGGGGCATGTATGACTGTAACCAATCCCACATGCCAGGACTGCCATTGAGGAGGTAAAGTAGTAAATATGTATGAGACTAATGAGTGGCCCCAAAAGCAGAGTGAGCAGCCCGGAAGCAGTTACAGCCACACTGGAGACTCTGCAACAATAATGCTCTAATCTCCTTATCACTTCTACCATCAATTTTAATGCTGCATTCTGGTCCCTACAGGCTTATATGGGACCGGCTTTCAGCCAGATACCCAGGATCAATTCCGGGCCAGAACCATATTTTTATTATTTTAAATCTGGTTAGACCAACCGATCTTGGGTATCGGCAAGCCCACCCATTATTACTCATTACTAACTGAGCATCGGACCCATATTATTCGAGTAACGAGCACTCGTGCACTTTAGTGCTCACTCATCCCTATTTGTAAAGTGTTAAATTATAAAAATAAACAAACACTTCTATTGTTCAAAGCTATCTGTCTTTGCAACACTTTTTCCACACTTGTCTAAAACAGTTACACAGTACTATTGTGAGTAGTGGTTTCCAGCTAAAGCATGCAGCATAAAAACCACATGCCCTGCAGGTACTTTAGCCCTCAATACACATTAAAGTCATCTGAACCCGATGATTTTGGCAATACCAGCATGTAATGTTTTGCGTTCTCCAGGTTTCCCCCAACAGATAACATAGGGGGATTTAAGGTTTGCGAAGTTGGAATTCTATTGCAACATCTTTCTTGCTCTCAAGGTTAGATTAGTCATTGATGGAAGTGTCTAAAGGCCCCGTCACACTAAGCAACATCGCTAGCAACATCACTGCTAACAAACAACTTTTGTGACGTTGCTAGCGATGTTGCTGTGTGTGACATCCAGCAACAACCTGGCCCCTGCTGTGAGGTCGTTGGTTGTTGCTGAATGTCCTGGGCCATTTTTTTAGTTGTTGCTGTCCCGCTGTGAAGCACAGATCGCTGTGTGTGACAGCAACAACTAAATGTGCAGGCAGCAGGAGCCGGCTTCTGCGGAGGCTGGTAACCAATGTAAACATCGGGTAACCAAGAAGCCCTGTCCTTGGTTACCCGATATTTACCTTTGTTACCAGCCTCCGCCGCTCTCACTGTCAGTGCCGGCTCCTGCTCTGTGCACATGTAGCGGCAGGACACATCGGGTTAATTAACCCGATGTGTGCTGTAGCTAGGAGAGCAGGGAGCCAGCGCTAAGCATTGTGCGCTGCTCCCTGCTCTGTGCACATGTAGCTGCAGCACACATCGGGTAATTAACCCAATGTGTGCTGTAACTAGGAGAGCAGGGAGCCAGCGCTCAGTCTGCGCTGCTCCCTGTTCTCTGCTCTGTTCTGTAGCTCCGTGCACTGGTAACCAAGGTAAATATCGGGTTGGTTACCCGATATTTACCTTAGTTACCAAGCGCAGCATCTTCCACGCGGTGCTGGGGGCTGGTCACTGGTTGCTGGTGAGCTCACCAGCAACTCGTGTAGCGACGCTCCAGAGATCCCTGCCAGGTCAGGTTGCTGGTGGGATCGCTGGAGCGTCGCAGTGTGACATCTCACCAGCAACCTCCTAGCAACTTACCAGCGATCCCTATCGTTGTTGGGATCGCTGGTAAGTTGCTTAGTGTGACTGGACCTTAACACATTGTAGCCAAGTGATGATGTGTATAGGGGAGATGAAAGAAATAGCTGTTGAAGGTCAGCTATCTACGGTGTATGACCACCTTAAGACTTCTTCTTGATTTAAAGAAAGTTTTACTAGCTAAATAAAAATTGGCAGAAGCAGCCAATTTTAGTAGGTAAGGTTGACTATCTTATCCTAACCCATCTCTTGTCCTAACCAATCTCTTCAACCTATCACTAGCAAGTGGTGTATTCCCTTCATGCTTTAAACATGCCTCTATTACACCCATCCTCAAAAAGCCCTCCCTTGACCCATCCTCTGTGTCAAACTATCGCCCCATATCCCTTCTCCCCTACGCCTCAAAACTACTGGAACAGCATGTCCATCTTGAATTGTCCTCATACCTCTCCTCCTACTCCCTCTTTGACCGGCTTCAATCTGGCTTACGACCACATCATTCTACCGAAACTGCCCTAACCAAAGTCACCAATGATCTACTAACCGCCAAAGCCAAGCGACACTACTCTATCCTCCTCCTCCTGGACCTGTCCTCTGCCTTCGACACAGTAGACCATTCCCTCCTACTACAGATTCTCTCATCTCTGGGCATCACAGACTTGGCCCTATCTTGGATCTCCTCATACCTAACCAACCGAACTTTCAGCGTCTCCCATTCTCACACCACTTCCTCATCTCGCCCCCTATCTGTCAGTGTCCCTCAAGGCTCAGTTCTTGGACCCCTGCTGTTCTCCATCTACACCTTCGGCCTGGGACAGCTCATAGAGTCCCACGGCTTCCAGTATCATCTCTATGCCGATGACACACAGATCTACCTCTCTGGACCTGACATTACCTCTCTACTAACCAAAATACCACAATGTCTCTCTGCTATTTCATCCTTCTTCTCTGCACGATTCCTAAAACTTAACATGGACAAAACAGAGTTTATTGTCTTTCCTCCTCCTCACTCATCTCCTCCAACAAGCCTTTCCATCAAACTCGATGGTTGCTCACTCACCCCAGTCTCACAAGCTCGTTGCCTTGGAGTGACCCTCGACTCTGCTCTATCCTTCAAGCCACACATCCAAGCCCTCTTCAACTCATGCCGATTACAACTCAAAAATATCTCCCGGATCCGTGCTTTCCTTAACCAAGAATCTGCAAAAACATTAGTGCATGCCCTCATCATCTCCCGCCTCGACTACTGCAACCTCCTGCTCTCTGGCCTACCTTCCAACACTCTTGCACCCCTCCAATCTATCCTAAACTCTGCAGCCTGCTTAATCCACCTCTCCCCTCGCTACTCCCCAGCCTTGCCACTCTGCCAATCCCTTCACTGGCTTCTCATCGCCCAACGACTACAGTTCAAAACATTAACCACATGCACAACCTGTCTCCTCCATACATCTGTGACCTAGTCTCCCGGTACCTACCTGCACGCAACCTTAGATCCTCACAAGATCTCCTTCTCTGCTCCTCTCTTATCTCCTCTTCCCACAATCGTGTACAAGATTTCTCCCGCGCATCCCCCATACTCTGGAACGCTCTACCTCAGCACATCAGACTCTCCACTACCATGGAAAGCTTCAAGAGGAACCTCAAGACCCACCTCTTCCAACAAGCCTACAACCTACAATAGCCCTCAGTCCAGTAGACCACTGCACAACCTGCTCTGTCCTCACCTATTGTACCATCTCCCATTCCCTGTAGACTGTGAGCCCTCACGGGCATGGTCCTCTCTCCTCCTATACCAGTCTGTCTTGTACTGTTAATGATTGTTGTACGTATATCCTCTTTCACTTGTAAAGCGCCATGGAATAAATGGTGCTATAATAATAAATAATAATAATAATCTTATATGTATGGAACCTCCCAACTGTCTTCCAACATATGATTTTGGGAGACAAAAAAATGAGGTGTTGAATTTGAATGACAGAGCCTTTTGCCTGTACCAATGGAGAACATTTGACTGAGGTGAGTATCCGGTGTATGATGAAGCTGATTTAACAAAGCTGTAGACTGAACAATCATTTGGTTGACGTCTTTTTAAGGTATTTGGCCACCGGTACTTAATTAGACAGTATTAATAGAAAACTCACAGTTCTAAGAAAACAAGTAATAATGTGCAGTGCCTACTGTTAAAACAATGGACATCTAAGTAGTAATCATACCATTTGGGGTCACTAAGATGTCGGTTTTTCACATAAGAGATCAATCTGTTAATAGAACTCGTACCTGTTATAGTCTTAGGGGGCTGTTCAGGTGTCCATGTTTTGGACTGAGTGGTCTACACCATAACATGTATACATGTCCAATTTTGATCCTAATTAAAGATGAAACTTTCTAATGTGTATATATGGCTCTGTGAAAATATTGAACAGCATTCACATTCCATGGTAGTTGCATCTGTCTGGTAGACATGAGCGAACCAAAGGTTGGTGTTTGATGTTCGCACCAAATACAGACTTTACAATAGACCAGAGTGGGCATCACTGTTCTTGGGTACGCTTGGTGCTCAGCCCAGTGCGAGCCACTTGCACTGTTTGGATGGCTCACTCTGGGGCTAACAACAGCGTGATTGGATGTAGTGTGCACCAAACAAAAAAAATGGAAAAACCACACTCTCCCTCCCTGGAAATGTTTTGTTTATGGCTGGCTGCATGTGAGCGGAGACCCAAACTGCCCAATCAGTGACTTTCATTGGGGTGAAGGTCATATCTGGGTCCCAAACCAAACTTTATCTAAAGTATGGCTAAATCTGCTGAACCGAACTGCCATGGGTGCGCTCATCTACACTGTGCAATTGGTATTTGTTTGACAGAAGAAAATTATAGAAACCCTGACTCACTGACCAAACATTAATGAAAATCTGATTTAAAACACTTATAAACACTGATGAAATTATTTGCATACAACAAAAATCACATCTGAATGATTATAATCATTCAGATGTGATTTTTGTTGTATGCAAATAATTTTTTTGTAAGAGTCTGAATGCCTCTGAACTAAATAAACTCATAAACATGAATTCATCTGAAAATGTTTCTGATTTAAATATCATAAAAAGTTAGTGCATATCTGTAATTCACGATAAACCATGGTAAAGTCTGGTCTTGCTGTCCTGAGTTTAACCCCTTAACGACCCATGACGTACTGAATACGTCATGGATCGTGTGCCGGTAAGCCCCGCCCCCTGCCGCCGGTCGGCGGCGGCGAGACGCGCACATATCAGCTGTTATCAACAGCTGATATGTGTGCCTGCTAGCCGCGGGTGGAATCGCTTCCACCCGCGGCCATTAACCCCTTACATTTCGCTGCCAAAGTCTTGGCAGCGATATGTATATGGGCGCCGCCATGACAGTGACTTACCCCGCCCCCGCCGGAAGTCACGTGACAGGATCACGTGACTTTCGGCGGTTGCCATGGTAGCACAGGGTCATGTGATGACGCCTGTGGCTAACATGAGTCACTTCCTCTCAATGCCGGAATACAGCCGGCATTGAAAGTGAAGCAGCAAATCTGCAGTTCTCAGCTCTGTAGCTGAGATCTGCAGATAGTGCAGAGCGATCGGATTGCTGATCGCAATAGCCCCCTAGGGGGACTAGTAAAATAAAAAAAAAAGTAAAAAAAAAAGTTTTAAAAAATTAAAAAAAAAATAAAAAAGCCTAAAAGTTCAAATCACCCCCCTTTCACCCCATTGAAAATTAAAGGGTTAAAAAAATAAAAAATACACACATATTTGGTATCGCCACGTTCAGAAATGCCCGATCTATCAAAATATAAAATCAATGAATCTGATCAGTAAACGGCGTAGCGGCAAAAAAATTCCAAACACCAAAATTACGTTTTTTGGTCGCCGCAAATTTTGCGCAAAATGCAATAACAGGCGATCAAAACGTAGCATCTGTGCAAAAATGGTACCGTTAAGAACGTCAGGTCGAGACGCAAAAAATAAGCCATCACTGAGCCTCAGATCCTGAAAAATGAGAACGCTACGGGTTTTGGAAAATGGCGCAAAACGTGCGGCACGTTTTTCGGACAAGCTTGTGAATTTTTTTTAACCCCTTAGATACAAGTAAACCTATACATGTTTGGTGTCTATAAACTCGCACCGACCTGAGGCATCATACCCACACATCAGTTTTACCATATAGTGAACATGGTGAATAAAATATCCCAAAAACTATTGTACAATCCCACTTTTTTTGCAATTTTTCCACACTTGGAATTTTTTTGCTGTTCTCCAGTACACTATATGGTAAACCTTATGGTTTCATTTAAAAGTACAACTCGTCCCGCAAAAATCAAGCCCTCACATGGCAAGATTGATGGAAAAATAAAAAAGTTACGCCTCTCGGAAGAAGGGGAGCAAAAAACAAAAACGCAAAAACGGAAAGTGCCCGGGGGCTGAAGGGGTTAAAGAGGAATGATCGACAGATTTCACAATACAAACATTGTACATTATAAAATTGTTTTATTTTTTTAAGCTGGTGTATTTACTTTAGAAAATTATGTCAGAATGGCTGTCTAATCCTGAAATTAAGATGAGCATTTTACGTCCATCCATAGAATGAAATAGCTCATGAGACAAACTATATGCACTACATCCAGCCTGACTTACAGCTGCAGCTTGTACTGACAAGCGTGTGATCTCAGCAGAGGAGGAGGGGCAATCAGGCCAGGAGAGGCACTAGGCAATCAAGCAAGGTCAGCATAGATTGAGTTATACTTAATGGATTAAATAGCTATTCTAATATTGATTTTTAATGTAAGTACATCATCATTATCACAAGTGAGACCTATTTAACAATGAAAGTAGCTTGTATTGTCAAAACTAGTAACAAATCTGCTTTTAGCCTGTTCATCAGCATTCTGCCAGTATTATATGAGCTGTAATTACTATTTTCTCACTTTTCAACATGTTGTACATTTGCCTTTGTCCAATAGCTTGTCTTTCACAAGCCGAAAACCTTCTTCTCTGTTAAACTGCTTAACCTCTGCACCAATGTTCCGTTTTTTCTTCCCCTTTTCTAAGAGCCATAACTTTTTTATTTTCCCCTCAATACTGCCATATAAGGGCTTATTTTGTGTGGGACAAGTTGTACTTTTGAAAGAAATCATTAGTTTTACCATATAGTGTTTACCATATAGTTTTACAATGCAGCATTCCTGTGAATGTCAGCGCTCTGTTGGCTGTCACAGGAAGTTTGTCATGGTAGCATCAGGGATCATCAGCTGACTCCGCGCTACCCATGCAACACATTGGCACCCCGTGATGACATCACGAGACTGCCGATGGCACTGGTGAACAGCTTTATCCCTGCCGCGGCCATTTAAATCACACTGTCAGTATTTGACAGTGAGATTTAAAGGGTTAACAGGTGTGGGCGGATCTCTGATCCCCCTGCGCCTGTTAGCCACACATCTCTGCTGATCAGATCAGCAGAGATATTCAGGGATTACTGTGGGCTCGCCGCCGGATCCCGCAGTAACGGGAGATAGGCGCCCAAGAACATATCAATACGTCCTTGGTCGTAAAGTGATTAAAGGGGAATGTCTTATTTATTTCTTACAAAGCAAGAAGTTGTCCAGTCCAGAAAAACACATACCTAGCTCCACTTAAAAAGTAAAGTCCGTTATGTATCAACAACAGAACCAGGAGGTGCTCGACCTAACAGTGAGTGCACAAATCCATATCCAGTAAGGAAGAAAAGAAAACAGGTGGCACTCACTCTTAGTAAAAAAACTTCTTTATTCAATCAAAAAGTTAAAATCACAGGGGAGGGATGCGGGAGACGTCTTGTACAACGATGACGGTTTTGCACACAGCAGGGCCTCATCGGGTCCTGACCTGCTTTCTTTTCTTCCTTACTGGATATCATTTATTTTTTATTTGGTGCATATCACACCATAACATCAATGGGGTCAATGTGCAAAACTCCACACTAATCTTGTCTAACTAGTTTTTGGTATAAAATTCAAACCCATATAAAATGTTTATGTAAAATACATGACTTGAAGTAAGAGAAATCAAGAATGGAACTGAAAATGCCTAGTTTAACTGGTAAAATATAATTTTATTGACAAATCCATCTTATTATTCCAGTAAAATGTCACTCAATCTGGTACTGGTAATGATGCTTTCACTGCAAAGCAAAACATAAATGCCCTGAAGCTTAAATAATGGTGAGGGGAGAAACACCCTTAGGCCCCCTTCACACGTCCGTGAAAAACACGCACGTGTGTTACGGGCCATTTTTCGGGTCCGTGTCCCGTTTTTGTGTCCGTTTTTATGGTCCGTGTGGCTCCTGTGTGAATTGCGTATGCTAGCCGTGTTTGTGTGTAGAACGTCCGTGTGTGCGTGTGGAATTAACGTGTATGTGTACGTGGAATGTCCGTGTGGAATATCCGTGTGTGTGATGCACAATGTCGTTTATAAATGTCGGCTGACAGCAGACAGAGTTGCGCGATGAGAATGAACTCGGGTGAACTTCACCCGACTTTATCCTCATACCGCGGCTCTGTCTGTGTCGAGTACTGATTAGCGGTCACCTGTGAAGGATTCACCGGTGACCGCTAATCCCCCGAGTGACTGAAGTGTCCCCCCCTCTCTCATACTCACCGATCCCCGATCACCGGCGCTGCACGGCATTCACACTGCTGCGGCGGCTTTTACTATTTTGAAAAAGCCGGCCGCTCATTAAACAATCTCCTATTCCCTGCTTTCCCCGCCCACCGGCGCCTATGATTGGTTGCAGTGAGACACGCCCCCACGCTGAGTGACAGGTGCCTCACTGCACCCAATCACAGCAGCTGGTGGGCGTGTCTATACTGTGCAGTAAAATAAATAAATAAATAATTAAAAAAAAACGGCGTGTGGTCCCCCCCCATTTTAATGCCAGCCAGATAAAGCCATACGGCTGAAGGCTGGTATTCTCAGGATGGGGAGCTCCACGTTATGGGGAGCCCCCCACCCTAACAATATCAGTCAGCAGCCGCCCAGAATTGCCGCATACATTATATGCGACAGTTCTGGGGCTGTACCCGGCTCTTCCCGATTTGCCCTGGTGCTTTGGCAAATCGGGGTAATAAGGAGTTAATGGCAGATTAGCTACTTTGATATTTCCGGTAATGTGAACATGTTCATTTCAACCTATGGCAGAACCAACCCTGCATGTTGTACATGATGATCCTAAAGTTTCCATATTAACTAACTTTGTAGACTATAGCAATCAAAGGTCATCTTTCTTTTAGTTTTTCATATTGCTCTGGGGAAATAGAAACTGTCCAATGACTTCCCTATTTGTGAAAATTTGCAATGAACCAGTATTTAACACTGAAAAAAATACTCCAAATATGATTCAAATGCCACTCAAGCAAAATGTTTCAACCAATTCTACGGCACGGACTATATAAATCAAAGCCACCTATATAATAAAAGTGATAATATTATAGGACTATTATGTGAAGAATTTCATAGATGAAAAATCAAGAAATAGCCTATTGAAATAAAAGGGAACATTTCAAATGGTTTTCTTTGATAGCCTTTGAACTTTTTATATAAAAGCTATTTTGAATCCATCATTCTTTTCCCCATTTTTAACAGAAATGAAATTTTGATATACAGACCTATTTTATATTACCGGAAGTAAAATAAAAAAATAAATAGTGGAAAACCTTGTGATGTTTTATCACAATCTGGCCACTTGACCTGACCATTTCAGGCTGTTGACTGCATTCAGCAGCCCAATTTTTATTTATGTGGTTCTTCAGTAAAAGCATCAGCTAATGAAAATACATTACACCTACAGTATTCTTGAGATCAGAAAACATCACATTTGATTTCATTTCAAGCCCATTATCAAGGAAAAAGCACAGCATATGGCCACATGGAAATAAGTCTAGGTACATTGTCGAAATGGTCTACATGCAGTGACTAAACATCTAAGTATTCATTTTGATAAAAAGTCTCATGCGGTGACATCAATGAGTCTTAGGAAATTTAATGTTTGCAACTTGGCTGTATTATGGCCAAGGCATGGTAAATGTTGCATAGCTGTGCAAAATCCCAGTCAGCTAGCAGGGCTACACATTGTAGCTATATGCTATGTGACCACGTTCCCAATATTTGAGTTTCTCAAACTTTTCTATCTCATGCTCCACCAAGCATCATATTAACCTAGGAATATCACCCCAATATCAGTATGCATTAACAGTATGATTTCCTAGTGACCACACAAAGATTTTTTATAAATATAGAGTGGGAATACAAAAATAGCAAATAGCCCTGGGGATCCACAGTAGCAATAGTGTAAATAGCTGAATCCAAGAGGAGCAGTGAACAATAGGATAAACAAGACCTAAAATATAACGTTTAATAAATATACATATAAAAATGAGCAGCAGCTCACAAGTGAGTAAGAGCAAAACAGCACACAGTATATACCAGTGCTATATCAGGGCATATCTAGACGAGCCCAAATCAGATCAACCTTGGTAATAGGAATCCAAGATGGCAACCTTCAGAAGAAATAGGGAGCCTCCTACAGGTTACCCAAGGGATGATCAGAACAACAAACAGAGACACATACCTTCTTGTTGCCAAATACTAGAGACCACAATGACAAGCAATAGTGTCTCAAGACTGCTTCATAAGGATCAGGGAAAACGTATTTCTCATTGGATCCCCTATAGGGAACGTTCTTACCAGATCCTGAAGAGATGGCAGGGCGACTGTATCAAAGTACTTAGGTCTCCTAGGGGAGCTGTCAATCAGCTCTTCAGATCCCACAGGAATGCCACAGAATGAAACTCCACATGTCTGTCAGAAACACTCACTCCCAACGCGTTTCTTGGGGATCAATCATCAGGGGAGTATGGGTGAAAGGCCTTGGGTACTGCCTCAAAAATCGCCAAAGGTGCAGTAAATGTCATGCCCAAAATACTAGAAAAGACAAAGTGTATAAAATAAGCCCTAAGCAGTATATTATAAGGGCCTATCAATATGCCCCATAGACAAAGAACTCACCGCACACAGCGTGTATCATAGTGAACCTTTTGAAAAGTGCCGCGCTAGCGTCCCGGAAGCATGCTCCATTTATATCCCGGCGCATGCGCAATGGCACGATACCACTCAGTGACGTGCATACCGAAACCGGAAGTGCACGTCATCGGGCGCCGCGTCTCAGGAAGAGAGCGTAGCCCAGTCCAGTGACATCATATCCTAGAGAACCGCTCGCACTGGAAAGTAGGGACGCGTTGCCATCGCAACCAAGATGCGACCTCACAGATCCAGAGCGGCGGTTCACAAAATTTAACACATGCTGACGATCAACCGCCGCATGGTAGGCAAAAGGCCATACATGGCAGTGTATCAAAATTGAAATTGACACTGGTAACCACATAGCAGGTAGGAGAGATATACCTAGTGAAATAAATGAGCCGTAATTAAGAACAGAGGATCGGAGCACAGGTTGTCCCAAAAGGGTCACACAGAGAGCCATATGGCCTAAAGCAGTATACCTCTATAGATCAAAAAGGAAAAAAAAGGAAAAAATCTCTTATAAGATAAAGATAACTTGGAGGAATCACGTGGAATCCTAAAGGGGTGGCCCACACGTTACCCCTCGTTATATCCAAACATCCAGATCTAAGGGTAGATAACACCCTATATAGATCGAAGGCTGGCCAGCGACCACGTAGGGGACTGAAGGGGCAACAGACACAGCATGAAACCACAGGAACAGAAAGAAGCAACTAAGGTGCCCGCTAACGAACCCCTATAGTAAATCCTCTCCCTACCTATCATGTGGGGGTCGGCACCCTAAAAGATCCCGCAAATATGGTGCCCCCACTCGGCCGTCGTCTCGCCCTCCTATACTTACCCTATAGGCTAAAGTGCTCCTACAAGAAGGGTGTAAAGGACAGTGACTCATTCAGACCTCCTGGTGCCATTGTGTCAAGGTGGTAGATCCAATAGCACTCCTTCTGGAGTACCTTTTTGTCCCAATTTCCACCCCTGGGCGGGGGATGAATAAGATCAATCCCCATAATTCTCAGACTTCTCAGATCACCATTATGGAAGTTGTTAATATGTCGGGCAACCGGGGTGTCATTCTTTTTGAGGATGTCATTCTTGTGTTCCCCCACTCTTCGTCGCAGCTCCCTAATAGTCTTCCCAATATAGAGTTTTCCACAAACACATTTCATTCTATAAATGACCCCCTTTGACTTACAGGTGATCAATGATCTTATGGGAAAACTCCTACTGTTCTTTTGGTCCGAAAATTCCTTGCCTTCCTCAATGAACCTGCAATTCACACAGTCGTGGCATTTGAAACAGCCCCTAATTGCGTCCCTCGCCGTCGCTGGCCCGCCCTCGCTGAAGTGGCTATGCACCAGTCTGTCACCCAGGGATCTGGCCTTCCTGTAGGTGACGGACGGCTGCACTAGCAAATGTTTATCAACCAAGGGGTCCATCTGCAAAACATGCCAATGTCTTGAGAGGATTCCCCTGAGGCACCCCGCTCCATTATTGTAGGTCGTGATGAACCTCAGGACGTCTTCAGGCTCTTTTTTCCTCTCATTAGGGTTCAATAACTTAGTACGATCCATATTGTGTACAGAGGTATACGCTCTATGGATAATACCCTCAGGATAGCCTCTATCCCTTAGACGTCCCATTAGATCATGGGCCTGTTCTTTGAAGCCTGCTTCCTCAGAGCAGTTACGCCTCATTCTTACAAATTGCCCTTTCGGGATTCCTCTCTTCAGTGGGACGGGATGGGCACTTTCCCACCTAAGTAAAGAATTTGAGGACGTCGCCTTCCTAAATGTTGTAGTCAAGAGGCGACCGTCTGTCCCTCTTTCCACCAACACATCAAGGAAGGCCAGGCTGTTAGTACCCACCTCGCTGGTAAATCTCAAGCCAATGGTGTTATCATTGAGTTTGGCGATGAAACGGTGGAAACACTCAGTCTGGCCCTTCCAGACCACGAAGACGTCGTCAATGTACCTTAGCCACAAGACGACGTCCTCGGTGTCCAGAAGGCCACCAAACACCACCGTCTCTTCCCACCAGCCCAGGAGGAGGTTAGCATACGATGGGGCACAGCAACTCCCCATCGCAGTCCCCCTGAGCTGGTGAAAGAGCCTCCCTCCGAATGTGAAAATGTTCCTGGTGAGACAAAACTCCAAAGCTTTTATAATGAAGTCGTTATGTTGGCAGAACTGACTACCTCTTGATCCCAGAAAGTATCTAACTGCCTCTACTCCCGCCGTATGCGGGATCGATGAATACAAGGCTTCCACGTCAATGGAGCACAGTAACATCCCTTCCTCGAGGAAAATGTCTTCTATCCTGCGTAAAAAATCAGTTGTATCCCTGAGGTAGGAATTCAGGGACAGCACGAAGGGACGCAGGATCTTGTCGACATACACACTGAGTTTCTCCGTTAGGCCACCGATGCCCGAGACAATGGGGCGACCCTTCAAGGGACTCAAGCCCTTATGTATTTTTGGCAAAATATAGAAGGTCGCCACCACTGGAAAGACTGGCAAGAGATACTCAAACTCGTTCTTATCAATTAGATTAGACCCCAATGCCTCCTCCAATAGGATCTTCAACTCTTCCCTATATCCCTGAAGTGGATTGGAGTCTAACATAGCATAGCAGGATTCATCCCCAAGGATATTTAAACAGATATCCTTGTAGTCACTGGAGTCCAGTATCACCACGTTCCCCCCTTTATCAGAGGGTTTGATGGTGATACTGGAATCATTCTCCAGACTCTTCAGGCTGGATATTTCTGCCTTGGTCAGATTATAATGACCCCTATGCCTCCCCCTGTTGTTTCTAATATCTTCAGTGACTAGATTGACGAATATATCAATTGCGTCAATCTCGGTCATGACTGGGGGCATTTTCATGCTCCTGTTCTTCAGACCAGTAAAGGGGCCTTCGCCCAGATCATTCGGGTTGGTATCTCCAAGGTGGAAAAGCAGTCTAACATCCTGGAGAAGTTCCTCTGGAATCCCAAGCTCAGCTGATGTTTTTTCCGTTTGTCTACCAAAGAACTTCTTCCATTTGAGGCGTCTTGCAAAAAGGTGCAAATCCTTAACCGCCTCAAATTCATCAAAGTCAGTGGTCGGCACGAAAGACAAGCCTTTATTCAAAATGGATAAATCCATCTCAGTGAGGGATCTTGAAGACAAGTTTATCACCTGAGGAGCCCCACCTATACTTGCTGGTTGAGCTGACCCTTGCTTCTCAGGTAATATTGGTTGTCTAAAAAACCCCCCCTGTTGCCAAAATTATGTGAAGCTCCTCTGTAGTTGGACCTTCCCCTTCCTCTCTGTTTTTTATATTGTTGTGGGGGTCTGAAAGAATTGTTCCTAGTATCCGAATCAGAAAACTCTGCGTCCGTTGAGGAGATGTCAGTCTCACTATGTCTGGTATTACGATTGTTAGGAGGGAAATAGACCCTGTTCTCTTTAAAGTCTTGGAGGTCCCTTATATAAAATTTATGTTTCTTTTCTTTTAGTTTGTATTGGAACTTTTCAATTACTCCCTGCAAAACTAGCTCTTTGTTTGCAAACTCAACCTCGTTTGTGAACTTACGGGTGATATCAATATGTTCCTTAAGAGAATCCTCCAAAGTAGTGAGATTCTTTTTTTCTTCCTCTAATAACAGTCTCATGAGCCTAAGGGAGCTGTCCGTCGCCTCCTTCTCCCACAGGCTCATGAAATCCGTATTTTTATGTCGGAATCCAGGCTGCAGTGTGATCCTCAAATGCCGTGGGACTATCCTGTCTTTTAGATAGCTCTCCAAGGACTGGACCTCCCACCACGATGTTATGCGTTCTTTATAAACCTTGGTGAGATCCTTGAATGCCCCACTCAAGGTGGGTGTATATCTCTTTAATACAAGGTTTTTTTCGGAAAATACATCTCTAGCCTCCGTGGCCCATTGTCTAGTGTCCAAATCAGTAGAAAGGAAACCTGCCATTAAGCGTAGGTATAGAATACAAAAATAGCAGATAGCCCTGGGGATCCACAGTAGCAATAGTGTAAATAGCTGAATCCAAGAGGAGCAGTGAACAATAGGATAAACAAGACCTAAAATATAACGTTTAATAAATATACATATAAAAATGAGCAGCAGCTCACAAGTGAGTAAGAGCAAAACAGCACACAGTATATACCAGTGCTATATCAGGGCATATCTAGACGAGCCCAAATCAGATCAACCTTGGTAATAGGAATCCAAGATGGCAACCTTCAGAAGAAATAGGGAGCCTCCTACAGGTTACCCAAGGGATGATCAGAACAACAAACAGAGACACATACCTTCTTGTTGCCAAATACTAGAGACCACAATGACAAGCAATAGTGTCTCAAGACTGCTTCATAAGGATCAGGGAAAACGTATTTCTCATTGGATCCCCTATAGGGAACGTTCTTACCAGATCCTGAAGAGATGGCAGGGCGACTGTATCAAAGTACTTAGGTCTCCTAGGGGAGCTGTCAATCAGCTCTTCAGATCCCACAGGAATGCCACAGAATGAAACTCCACATGTCTGTCAGAAACACTCACTCCCAACGCGTTTCTTGGGGATCAATCATCAGGGGAGTATGGGTGAAAGGCCTTGGGTACTGCCTCAAAAATCGCCAAAGGTGCAGTAAATGTCATGCCCAAAATACTAGAAAAGACAAAGTGTATAAAATAAGCCCTAAGCAGTATATTATAAGGGCCTATCAATATGCCCCATAGACAAAGAACTCACCGCACACAGCGTGTATCATAGTGAACCTTTTGAAAAGTGCCGCGCTAGCGTCCCGGAAGCATGCTCCATTTATATCCCGGCGCATGCGCAATGGCACGATACCACTCAGTGACGTGCATACCGAAACCGGAAGTGCACGTCATCGGGCGCCGCGTCTCAGGAAGAGAGCGTAGCCCAGTCCAGTGACATCATATCCTAGAGAACCGCTCGCACTGGAAAGTAGGGACGCGTTGCCATCGCAACCAAGATGCGACCTCACAGATCCAGAGCGGCGGTTCACAAAATTTAACACATGCTGACGATCAACCGCCGCATGGTAGGCAAAAGGCCATACATGGCAGTGTATCAAAATTGAAATTGACACTGGTAACCACATAGCAGGTAGGAGAGATATACCTAGTGAAATAAATGAGCCGTAATTAAGAACAGAGGATCGGAGCACAGGTTGTGATATAGCACTGGTATATACTGTGTGCTGTTTTGCTCTTACTCACTTGTGAGCTGCTGCTCATTTTTATATGTATATTTATTAAACGTTATATTTTAGGTCTTGTTTATCCTATTGTTCACTGCTCCTCTTGGATTCAGCTATTTACACAAATATAGAGTGGGGAACACAGAAGCCACTTGTGGCTTCACAGCCACTGATTGTGGAACAGTAAAAGTGTGTCTCATGGATTTCAGGAGCGTAAAGGGGTTGTCCAATTTATGTATATCAGCTCACCATGTACAAGCTCACTCCTGGCCTCTCCCTGGAGCACGGAAAGGCACTGCCGCAGCCCGATATTGCAAATAGAAGAAAGAAGGAACATCCAGCTCTTCAGGCGAAAAAGCCATGGTCTTTATTTTAGCATGCAGAAACAACGGATGACATGACCAGCACAGCACTACGCGTTTCAGGTAAAACAATCACCCTTAATCATGAAGAGCTGGATGTTCCTTCTTTCTTCTATTTGTAAAGGGGTTGTCCCTTGTTTCTATTTCAGGAATGCACTGACATCTAACCTTCTGGTTTCCAGCTTGCTGGGAGTGAGCAGTTGCATCACCGGCATGAACTGAGCATTCTATGATGCTGCAAGGAGAAGCATCTTTGTGTGGCATATATCTAGCGATGTCGTGCACGATAGCATCCGCACCCATCGTATGTGCAATATGTGGTGATCTCTGCCGTAGTGAGCATTATCGCTACGGCAGCGTCACACGCACATACCTTGTCAGTAACATCGCTGTGACCGCCGAACAATCTCTCCTACAAGGAAGAGGTGCGTTCGGCGTCATAGCAACATCACTGCAGCGTCACTAAGCGGCCGGCTAATAGAAGCGGAGGGGCGGAGATGAGCGGGACGTAACATAACGCCCACCTCCTTCCTTCCTCATTGTCGGCGGGACGGAAGTAAGGAGATGTTCGTCGCTCCTGCGGTGTCACACATAGCGATGTGTGCTGCCGCAGGAACGAGGAACAACATCGCTACTTACCTGACGATTTTTTGTAATTAAATGACCTCTCCAAAACAAATGATTTTTGTCTTTTTTGCGATCGTTTTAGGTCGCTCCAGCCTGTCACACGCTGTGACGTTGCTAACGACGCCGGATGTGCGTGACAAACACCGTGACCCCGACGATATATCATTAGCGATGTCGCAGCATGTAAAGCCCCCTTTAGAAGCTCACGAGGATGATTTGCCTCAGATGACTAGTCCAATAGGGTGTTCCCTGGTGGCCACTTTCCACCCTGCTCCCTTTGTCTGATAGGTCTTGATGTGTATAGGGAGGAAACAGTCAGATAAGAGGAGACACTCGGTGAGAAGCCACAGGAGACCTGCCTCTTTGACTAGTCATTATGAATATTTTAATTGCCCCTGATTTTAAAAATAAGTTATAGAAATGTTGCAGATTTTAAGAATAAATCATAGGTGGCGCAATAACGGAGCTGATCTTTGAGTCATGAAGCTGTGATTTCAGAAGTATCAATCAGATCTCAGGTTCACTTTAAGCTTGACATACAGAGCTAGATAAATTATCAGATAGATGGATTTTCATTTATATTTGACCACAGAAATGCTCCCTTTTTGGACAGCAGTGCCTTGCAAAAGTAATCACTTTTCCTTGGCTTTTTGCTCATTTTGTTACCTTACGACCTGTGTTTAAATATGTTTGCAATTAAATTTGTGTGTTACATCAGCGCTGAATAGTTTAAGTTGGGAAGGAAAAGTAAAAAAAATAGGTAGAAATTAAATTTATGGGAAGTGAATACAGTCATATGTCACAGTCTTAGTGAAAGGAAGTCCACCTGTGTGCAGTCGAAGTGTAATGTGGTGTGTCAGTATATACACACACCTATTCTGAAAGGCCACAGAGGCTTAACAGCATTAAACAAGAGGCACCACTAACCAGACAATACCATGAAGACCAAGGAGATCGGAGATCTACAAACAAGTCAAAGTCAAAGACAAAGTTGTTGAGAAATACAAGTCATGGTTGAATTGTAAAACAAATCTCAATTTCTGATGATCCTTGGAACACCGAAGCCATTATCATCAAATGTAGAGAACACGGTACCACAACAAACATGCCAAGAGAGGGCCACCCACCAAAAATGTCTCTCTGCATGGGCAAGGAAGCCATTAATCAGAGAGGCAGCACAGAGACTAAAGGTAACCCTGATGGAGCTGCAGAGTTCCCAAGCAGAGACAGGAGTATCTGTCTATATGACTACAATAAGCCAAACAATCTAAATAGCTGGCCTTTATGGAAGAGTAGCCAGGAAAAAAGCCTTTACTTACAGCCAAAAATTGTAAGGCTCGCACTGAGTTTGCCAAAAAGCATGTGGAAGACTCCCCAATTGTATAGAGGAAGGTGCTGTGGTCAGATTAGACCAAAATTGATTTTTTTTTGGCCACAAAGGAAAATGCTATGTCTGGTGCCACACTAACAGAACTCATTACCCCAAGAACACCTTTGCCCAGTGAAATATGGTGTTGACAGCTTCATGCTGTGGGAATGTTTTGTCCGCAGAAGGGGCTGGAAAAATAATCAGAGTTGAGGGGAAGATGGATGGTGCAAAGTACAGAGTATGGTTACTCACAACGCTTCCGTCTCGAGGTAATATAGGATTACATTCACTTTAAAAGTCCAGTGAGTTTATTTCACACACATAAACCTGCTCTCTAGCAACATAACATAAACTCTTTTCTGGCTTCAAGGAAAATAACATGGGTTTTTGTCCATTTCATTTGCGGTATACCCACACTGGTTCAGATGTCACTTCACCCCCCCGTGGTGTTCTCAGCAGCCTCCACACACTGCCCTGGTCAGAACAAGTGAATACTCTGTCTCTCAGAGGTTTCTCACTGGAGGTATCACAACCTACACATACTGACCATGTGTGTAGCAACAAGGTGAGTGGGCACCCCTTACTGGGATCTCTGTGAGCACAGGAAAGAAGCTATAATGGATACAAAGAAAAAGATATGCTCATATACAGGATCCCCCCAAAAAATTAATGAGTCAAAAAATAATATATATGGAAAAGTAGTAAATATTTATTGAAAAATAAAGACCAGAATGGGCTAAAAATACCCAAACACATTAAAATATTTAAAAGATTGACAAAGGTGTATCCACCAATAGACATGCAAAGCTATCACTATGGTAAGTGTCAAACAAACAGACACCATTTTAACATATGAGACTCACCCATG